>NW_020439165.1:0-32700 GCF_000699045.2 Agrilus planipennis | reverse complement strand
CTATTATTTCCATTTGTTCTATTGATAGTCGAGGAAATAAAAATTCATCTTCAAAAATGCATTAGTGCCTAAGAAAATTGTAATCTTATAAGTGCATTGAAAAGTTGCAAAAGAACTCCTTCAATAATGTTAAAAATAAGTCCAATTTTGTTACTAGGGAGTTTTGAGGGTCGCTGATGAACACAAATATGTAATCGGCGACGGCTTACAATGAAGGTTTAGATGAAAACTGTTTAAAAAAACTTTGTAAAACAATTATTTTTAAAAATTATGCTTCAAATATTTATTAAAAAGTATTATATATCCAAAAACCAGTGTATTAAAAAAATAGAAAAAACCTTATATCATAAATCAAATCAGTCAATATCATTTATCAAATCATCGATAACTAAGCACAAGAGGTATATCAGAGGTTGTCGCCGACTGCATATTCATGTTCAGTAACCCCCAAACCCCCTAATAACTAATTTCAATTGATTTTTAATTAATTTAAAGCATAACTCCTACAAGCGACGTTTATGACGATCACATTGGGTCCCAAGTACCGTCGCCGACTGCATATTCCTGTTTAGCAACCCTCAAAACCCTTATTACTTACTTCTATAATTATTTATCGTGCTTCTTCTGTAGCAACTGTACAATGCACTTATAAAACTACATTTTTCTTCTTCATCAATACTTTGAAGATGAACTGATCTCTTATGCTCACAAAACTTGTAGACGGTCTCATGAATCGAATATTTACAGAAAACCGCATTTCGATTTGAAAAATTCGATGGTTTGGTCCTTTTTTATGTTTTATTTCCTTTACTATGCTTTATACTTCGTAATCTGTCTGGTTCTTCCCCGAGTTTTCCTTCAATGCCAATAATAGACCTATTTTCCCATACCGTTCTATAATCCTACTTCATTTTTGACATTACCCCTGCCATATCTATACCCCATGACCGATTAGATATTATACGTATATTACCGCTATACAATTACAAGTAATAATGTCAAATTGGTACGTATATTATCCAATTTTGCGATATTTCGCAAAGATACGACGCTGCTGCAAATAAACTCAGATATACAACTATAATTATCTATCCAGCAGGAACTTCGAAAATGGACAACTGATAATTAGTCATCGTTCGTTTATTTCAAATTATTCTGATTAGGTAATATGTATACATATATTTCTATACCGAAAACATAACTTGTAAAATGTACATGTGTCAGTATACTCAATACTTCTCTTTTATTATCTATAGACATTTCTTAACAAAGCCCTGATGAGTAGATTTACAATAAACCTGAATTTCATTTCGACGTATCGTTTGGTTTATTGCAAGAGTCATCATCATAAGGTCGTCAGTCCTAAGACTGGTTGGCTGGACACGCATCTACACTCTTTCCTACCCTGATGCTAATATTCGCATTTCCCTAACACTAAAACAATCCACATCCTTAACTATTTGCGAACAGTCATTTCATCTAGGTATACCTTTACCCGTCCTAACTTCCGTTGCTGCTTCTAATATGACACTGACTAGACCTTCATGCCTGAGAAGGTGTCCTACCAACCTATCACGCCTATTTCTTATTGACTTCAATAGAGTCCTCTGTTCTCATATTCTTTCTAATACCTCTTCATTTCTAACCTTCTCTATCCACGGTACCCTCATCATTCACCTGTAACACCACATTTCGAACGCTTCTAACTTTTTCTTTTCCGCCGCGGCCACCGTCCAAGTTTCACACCCGTATAGCCACGCGCTCCAAACATACACCTTTAACAATCTTTTTCGAATTTCTAAATTAACTGTTCGCGAGCACAGAAGTAACTTCTTTTTATTGAAGGCGAGTAGACCCTGCGCTATCATCTGCTTTATATCCCTACCACTCATTCCGTCCTCACTTATTTGACTTTCTAGATATCTAAAATCAGCCACTTCTTCTAATTATTCGTCTTCTATCTTGCAAAAGTACGTAATTTTAAAATAGTATTATTTATGCTTACGATATTCAAAAAAAGTAAACGCACTGATAAATTAATTAAACAGTAATAGAAACACCATAATCATCAGGCTTGACAAATTACAAACACATTTACTGTAAAAGAACTGATAGGTACCCATATAAAAGAAAAAAGAAGTACAACTACTTATAAGAACAAAAATAAAAGTAATAGAACGTCTTCAGTAAAACCAATAATGATAAAACATCTCTTTAGATTCAAGAAGCGTATAATGTGCAATAAACTTACCTAGTACATTTTATTACATTATCCTCTTCCGAAGATCCTCGTTCTGTCTCCGATTCTTCTTTACAACCGACTAGTTTTTGGGATCTCTGAAAATTAAAAAAATAAAATCAGAAAATTTCAATATTTACACTCTTATTCATACACATTGGAAAACATATCATATTTTCCTTCATTTAGGCATGGATTAAATCGTCCTAAATATACACAGACGTGATCCCATAGAGTGCAGACAAGTGATTTCTTATCCAGAAGGAGGTTAAAGAATTTTGTTTTAAAATTTTGAAATATTTAAAAATTAAAATAATTTTTATATTAAATCAGTAGATTAGCAATTTGTGTAAGTATTAGCAAATTTATTTACTATTTTAAAAAAAATATGTTACCTCCTACATACAGTACTTAGTAATATTAATAAATCTGTAGAAATTTGCTACATATTCAGCAAAGCCCTTTTATGATTAAGATTATCTACTTGTCGAACTGAACCCACGCCAACTGTTCTATTTATTGTACATGCTTTATAACACTGATTACTGCGCTGTCGGTTCAGCTTGACAATTTGACATCCTTTATTAGAAAAAAACCTTGTTGCAATAATATTGACGTGCTCACAATACGTGGCAGATATCTGCAGATGGTATTTATGTTCGTAGTTATTTATTGAAGGCACCAGAAGTAGTGTAAAAAATCTCGTGGGCCATGACATAATGTTGCTTAGTGACAAAACTCCGACTATTCATTGTTATCTAATTTTCACTAAAAGCAGCGAGAAGCACCACGGTTAAGAGTCGAAAGAAACCTTGCAAGTCATTTATTGATTTCACTACCTATAATTAATTTGCCACACATATAACAGCTTGATCAAGTGAAAGCCGTTTCCATACCAGTTAAATAATAATTTCTATTTTTGGTATATTTCATTCATCGAAAGAAGCTATGTTCAAGCGGAAAGATTATTATAGTAGACTATAAATAATTCGTTAAAAATAATAATTAAGGCTATGATTCACCGCATTCTCTTGGTTGAATATTGTATTTACAATTGAAAATTTTGATTTATTTATTTCTAATCCCCGACACAGAGTACATATTATCAATAAAAGAGTGAAATCTTGAGTGATTTGTTTTTGTTTTGGGAAATCAGATAATTCAGGACGGAAGGAGTAGTAGGAATATAAAGCAAAGGATAGCGCAGGGTCACGTCGCCTGCAATAAAAAGAAGTCACTTCTATGCTGGCGAACGATTTATTTAGAAATTCGAAAAAGATTGTTAAAAGTATATGTTTGGAGCGCGACGCTGTACGGGTGCTAAACATGGACGTAGGATATGACGAAAAAGAAAAGGTTTGAAGCGTTCGAAATGTGGTGTACCGGCGAATGATAAGGATACCGTGGATAGAGAAAGTTGGAAATGATGAGGTATAAGAAGGAAAAGGGGGACAGAGGAGTCTATGGAAGTCAATAAAAAATAGGCGAAATAGGTTGATAGGACCCCTTCTCAAGCATGAAAATATGAGTTAAAAGAAGTATAGATAGAACCAGATTAGTTACTGTTCAGAAATATCATGATGTAGATGTTCTAGTTTTAGGGAAATGCAAAGATTAACAAAGAGTGGAGGTACGTGTCCAATCAGTCTTGGGACTGACGACCATATGATGATTGATGATTGTTTTTAATATAATTTGTATTCACAACTTCTGTTTTTATAAAAAATAAATGTGAATGGAACATCCATTTGCGCCATAAAAAAGAATAGCTCATTTTTCCTTAATAAAGAGAAGGTTTCAAACGAATTAAAAATAAAGGAATAAAGGAACCAGGTGCATTTTGTTAAACATATGTTGTGTAATTTACAGTAGCGATAATTTAGCGATGTAAAATCCGCTCCATTAAGGTCAACTGTCATTGATATTTTATCAAACCGGGATAAAAAAAGGATGACAGGGAAAAGGTGAGGAAAAATAAACGTTAATAGAACTCTGATGACAATTATAAAATTGTATAACTTGGCGGAAAAGGATTGCAAGCCGTCGTGTTCAGTTTTTAAAATAACTAATTAACAGTTTTGGCGAAATGTGTAATCTCAAGAAAGAGTGAGTACGTTACAGGCGTGTCCATGCATCTGACGTTTTCCCTTAACAGAGTATTTTCGTGGTAAGCTTCATTTCAAGCTGTACAACAAGTTTATGCTCTAAATTTATTAAAGTCGTTAGTCCCAAGTTAAAAAGACCAACATAAACTGTCAGTTTGCTTACAAATTGTTCTTCCTACAACATGTGATTTGCATAATGAAAAGCGGCTAATGGCTAAAATTAATTTAGCGGAAACTAGTAAATTAAACATATTGCAGTAACGTGAAATAAGAAACAGCTCTTGAATTTTTTGTTTTACATTGCAACAAAAATAAAGGTTGTAAATGGTTGTGAGGAATTATAGTTTCTATTTAATATAGACATCTACTAATAGCAGCTGCTATGTGAAGTATTTCACATGCTTGACAAAAGCCTTATAAAAGCGTTGCATATACAGTGTGTCTGTTACCGAAAATGTATGAAATCCGTTATTGTACCTATACAATTCCCAGGATATGTATATAATTCCTAAAATCGCCAGGAAATGTGAAATAAATTGTATTAGACACATTTCCTAGGAAATCTATACATTTCCTAAATAGCAGTCGGAGATGTATTAGAAATAATACTAAATAGGCAAGGCTGTTTGCAGATGTACCTATATCTCTTGGTGATGTTATTGTTTGGTTAGGGAGATTTATGACAGACTGGAGTTTGTTTAATGTCCCTGCCTGCCGGAGACGGGCTATGTTAGATGTTAGAATAATGTAACTAGGTTATCTTTGTTTAGTATGTTGCAGAGGTAATAATGCTGATCACTTTCATATATATATATATGTTGGGCGCAGAGATCATAATAAAGCATACTTTTTGAAGACATTATTCCAATATAGCCCTTGAAAATATTCCAGTCTGTCATAAATCTACCTTATAACCAAACAATAACGTCAGTAATGAATATACATCTCCAAACCTAACCTAATCAAACAATAACGTGACCAATGCATACACATCAGGCATCATAACGTGTTTTATTCATTTTATTCACAGAAAGCATTAGTTTTGTACATTTTCTAGTACAATATCAAAATTGCATACAATTCCTGGAAAACGTATACACTTCCCAGGATATGTGTGTATTAAAAAATTTTTGAAACAGTATTTTATAGATTTCCTAAATAGCCTCGGAATTGTATACATTTCCTAGGAATATACATACAATCATTGTTTACAATTAAATTTATTATAAGGTTAAATTAACGAACGACAATATTAATTTGAAATCATTTTTTTGATTTTTTATTTACCCACTACAAACTACCTCAAATTAATGAGGGAAAAATTGTTGCTGTTGTCAGAACATTGGTGCGTAAAGCCAAACGTCCCGGGTTCGATTCCCGGCGGGCGTGTGACAACAGCAACAATTTTTCCCTCATTAATTTGAGGTAGTTTCTAGTGGGTAAATAAAAAATCGAAAAAATGATTTCAAATTAATATTGCATATTAATCCACTATTAAGTAACTAACAATGTCATAGGATTTCATATATTTAACGAACGACGTTCGAAATTTCTCTTTTTAAAAAGGTACTCGAAATTTGGGTTTACACTTTGTTAATAAAAAACTTCAAAATTAGTATAATTATCTATTACGGATAACAAACATGCCGTTCCCGAATTAAGTATAACAGCCATATGCCACACACGTGAACTGCCATACATAATTAATATGGGAAGGCTAAAACAAAGCTTTTATACTACACAAGAAATAGTCTAGTTTTGCACTTTATTGGCAATAAGTTGTCAGGAATGTGTTGATTACTATCCATTCACATCGATAACTGTTATAGGTTTATCCATCGGTACTTCTTTGCTAAAGTTTATATATTTGCAAGAGATTTTATTATTTTTAGTAGCTATTCCTAGGATTAAAATATCTTCAATGCCTTATATCTTTATCTTTTAGTTGGCAATTGTAAAGTTCCCTTTGTTCAGTCACAATATTCAACAGTATTGTTCGGATTAATGGTAATTCTTTCCTAAAATCTTCTCTAATGTTTATTGATGCCATTTCTATCTAAATGTCGGAAACAAATTTCCAAAGACAACGGCCAGAAAGCCCTATAGTAAATAATAATCGTATGTATATGTTTCTAGTTAGTAATTTATTGAAACCAACAGGCGTGGATAGCAACTTCAAACTTAAGTTATTATAACTCATCAGCACGCCATAGACAATCTCGATAAATCACTGACCAAATCAAAGGAGCTTTTCAAAAACAAGTTCATCATCATAAGGTCGTCAGTACCAAGACTGGTTGGACACGCACCTCCACTCTTTCCTATTAATCTTCTCATTTCCCTAAAGCTAGAACAACCCATATTCTTAACCATTTGCGAACAGTAATCTAATCTAGGTCTACCTCTACCCCTCCTAACTTCTGTTTCTGCCTCTAATATGTCTCTGACTAGACCTTCATGCCTGAGAAAGTGTCCTACTAACCTAACTCGCCTATTTATTATTGATTTCCATAGAGTCCTCTGTTCTCTTACTGTTTCCAATACCTCTTTATTTCTAACCTTCTCTATCCACGGTATCCTCATCATTCGCCTGTAACACCACATTTCGAACGTTTCTAACCTTTTCTTTTCCGCCGCGTCCACCGTCCATGTTTTGCACTCGTACAGCGCCGTGCTCCAAACATACACCTTTAACAACCTTTTTCGAATTTCTAAATTAACCGTTCGCAAGCATAGAACTGACTTCTTTTTATTGAAGGCGACTCGATCCTGCGCTATCCTCTGCTTTATATCCCTGCTACTCCTTCCTTCCTGAATTATCTGACTTCCTAGATACCTAAAATCGGCCACTTCCTCTAATTTTTCGTCTTCTATCTTTATATTCGCTCTTTCCCTACTTTTCCTTCCCTTGCATATCAGTATTTTTGTTTTCTTTTATTTATTTTCATACAGTACTGTTTTGTCAGTACCGCTTCCATTTTATGTAAAGCTACCTCTAACTCCTCCTTGCTAGATGCTAATATTGCTATATCATCATCATCAAGAATAATTAATAAAGAATAAATGAGTCAATACCTCATCATTTACGTCTTACGCAAAAAAATGACAGGAAACTGGTAATTAAGAGCGCGACTGAGACGTTCAGCCGATTGCAATTTTTTTAAAATATTCGTTAAGCAAATAATGTCCGACCATAATGCTATCATGTAAAATGTGCATATCCTAACCTTCAAGATGTGTATTTATAATATAATATAATATAATATATGCATCATACATCAATATATGAAATAAAACAAGCTTTACAAAATGATAAATTTTTCACAAATGTGGCTTTGAATATTAACAGGTTATGTAGTTATTTGGTCTATATGGCTGTTCACATTTTAGAACAGTAGGAATCTTCGTAGCATAATTATGAAAATGTTTATCGCCTTTGACATTTATAAAAACACTGAAACATTGCAAGGTATATTAGGTTTGAATCTAATTTTATTCCTTGTAGCAAAGTTTTAGGAGAATATTAAAGCTATAAATATCTATGTATATTGATTTGCCATCAATTTTTTTAATGACAATTTTTCATTACTTAAGTGAAAACTCCTACTTAGGGAATGTGAGGTTTCTGTATTAATTTGTGGTATAAATGCGTTGGTTGAAATCATTTCATATTGGTAACTAAATTATTCGGAGTTGAGAAAGGCGGTTTTCTCTGTCGTCCCTACAGCTTCATATACTGCGTGTAACAGAAATAACTGTGGATAATGTAGGAGGTGATAGGGCACACTAATTAGAAAATTATGTAAATGCTTGTATGTTTACCATTTTCGAGGAAATCGTAGTTTAAAATACCAGTAAATTCAATTTTGGTAAAGAAAATCGCAATGGCGTGTTCAAGGGGAAAGGTCAGTAGAACAATTGTTGTAAAAATCATGTTACTTGTTGAGGTATAATTTTCGCAGTGCTACAACTTATCGTAATGAATATTACCTATGTGCAGTAATAAATTGCTTGTTTTTCTTAGACGTTCGATAACCGTCACTGTTTACATTCTCCATTGATGTAGCTGTGATGTAGCTGCAGAATATTAATTCAACTTCGTTATTTGTGCACATCTACGCTGTCGATTCACGCGCAGGACCGGCTTTGGTTGCAAATTGTTGTTCTGCTGAACTCACCATGCGATTCCTTATTGCATCTAGTTTACCCCTACAAAGCTCCACACGTATTTCTGTTACACACTATAGAGTTGAACTTATTTTAAAGTGTATCGAATAGACGATGTTGTTGACTGCAAAGGGATTTTTATTTCAGTAAAAACGATATAAATACTTAGTATTATTAATTTTGTGGATGGTGGATGGTATTATAATAGCTATTAGACCTTTCAAACAGTGTTTTTTACAAATAAACAAAGAAATACAAACTATGATCTATAGCATTGTATTTTTTTATGCAACTTGTTAATATTAATAATATAACTGTTAGATGTATTATTCTTGAAAGTGGTCGTTTTGATCGCAATTGGTTGAAAATTAGTAAAAACTCCTATTTAGTATTATTTTAATATAATTCTTGATGCATTTTACGAAAAGTACACTAAACAAAGTTTACGTAGTACAAGTTTCACGTTAATAATAATCAGCGTACCGTTTAAGCTCGTTTCATACAATAATCTTTTGACGTATTTCCACGAAAACTAATTTTACATTACATACACGAATATAGCTAATTATCGTCTAAATAAATGTAGGTATTACAATAACAAAAACTTCTAATACATTACGTGGCAATCTAAAGTTTTAATCGTGAAAGGTAAGGGTTGATAATTAAATGTAATACGTCACTCCCTTGTTTTTGAGAGCGACTTTCCTATTTTCCTGGTTTACACAAGGGACGTAAATACCGAACAAGAGCGTTTCTACAATAGCTATTTAATTAACTTTTACTTTTAAATTTCATCCACTGTGACCTCTGATCATTTAGCTGATCTACTTATTATTCGATGAAAAGGTTATTAATCATAAATTCTCGTTGTTTGTGCAACTTTCCTTTTATGTATTTTTTTTATACCCAATGAGTTTTTTCTTTAATTATTTAACGAGAAAGTTCTTCTAAGTGTTTTTTTTCCNCATGGCACAATGGCATACGGGCCAAGCTACCTCTTTGCAAAAAAGACCTAATGGAATTTAAAACGTTTCTACGATATAGAACGAAATGCGCGTACATTATGACGACCTCTATAAAAATCTCTTTTTGCAACTCTACTCTGTATACGAATAAACCGAAATCAGTTTCTTTCTTACAAAGGTTCGGTATAATAAGACAGATTAATTTAGATGAACTGTAAAGTAGAAACTTCGATGTCTTCAAATGGTGAGTAAATAAGTACTATGTAAGACTGCATTTTTTAATATCTGTTCACCCTTAAATATAAAAAATCAAATGAAAAATGGGAAAGACGCATATTGAACGTTTGAGCATATTTTAGAATATTTTAATGTTCGTGGGTTTAACAAAATTAACTTCTTAGACTGATAACGACAAAAAACTATTTATTTGCACTAATTATTAAAGAACTTAAAAAGACTATTAAATTATTATTGAACATAGGTTATGAATTATTCTATTTATTTACACTACTGTTGATATATCACTATTCACTGCGCTATTTATTTCACTTCTATCACTGTCAATTTATTTCTTCTTTTCACATCAATTTATTTCTATTTTTCGTCGGCGATCGTCTCTTCCTTTAAATAGTCTTTTGTTTCCTTTCGGGAACTTTCTCGAACCGTCCGGAAAAGTTTCTTTTTCTTTGAACTGTTAAATTGCTTTCCCAGAACGCAAGTACGACACACACATTTACAAATACGGCGCACATGACTAAAGGCGCCCGCGGCTGGTCGGCGAATCGATAACCGCTCACACACACGTATGCCCGATCGCACACAAACACGCTCGTGCTCGCTACAATAGTCTCAACGACTTCTAGGTCACATTAAGTCTTTAACCTTAGATTGGCTGCACTTTTATCTCATTGTAAGTTAATCCAAACAATATGAATTGGAAGAGCAACATCTATACACATTATCGATTTTTCCACCTTCATTAATATTATATTTAATTTGAAACACCTATAATTAATGGAATAAACATACATAAAGATAAAGGCATATACTGCAGGGGCCCGTCAATCCGTACAATAGGTAATCCGGATTATCCTGTAATCCAAATATCTGGTAATCTAGATTGCAGCAGTACAATCGGTCAATTCATTGGTTTATTCTTTAAAACTAGTTAGGTCGAAGAATTTTCGAAATGATGTAAACTAACAAGTAATTTTAAATGATTTCAAAACTAGCGCATACCGGCAAATCGTTGACTAAAAAGAATGGTTTTGGTTGGAAGGTCTATAGGACAGCATAAGATGTAAATTACCTCAAGTTAATGAGGATACAGTTAAATATGTTAAATAGAACATAAAGTTCTAATATAGTAAAAGTTCCTTTTTCACGATTTTCTTATTCGCGTTTTCATTATTCGCGGGTGAAAAAATTGCAACCCAGTTCCTGTATTCGCGGTTAAAAATTTCATTATTCGCGGTTGCGATTGGTAAACAGAAAAGGATTCGGTGTCATTTATTAAGAGGATTGACCGCAATAGACCGCTCGTGCCTAGTGTGAATTTTTCCGAGAACATGGGTTTCTATTCTAAACATTGTGATTTAACGCTGCGAGATAAATATGTGATTTTCAATAATATAGTCATTAAATGCTTTTATAAGTGCTTCATTTTGATGGTTCTTGTAGAACACGTATTTTCAATAGAAATTAAAAAATGGCCTTCGGCAGGCTTTAGAACAAAGCTTTAACTATCTTACTATAAAATTTCAAACCTCTGTTCTAAACATTAAACTCATGATATCTACAACTGATAAGAATGTTTTTACTGTACAGCGCGTGTACTACTGAATGCCCTTAATGAATCGACATCTTTTGAGTATGTACTGTTGGTACGTGCCAAGGTAGCTTTTACAAAAGATATAACCGAGTAAATAGAAAAGGATCCGGTGTTATTTTGCAACTTATCGGCATCTTTTAAATACTGTTGGCACGTGCCGAGGCGAATTTTATGAACGATGTAACCAAGTGGACTAATTTCAAAATTCAAAACAAGAAAAAATCAATAAATTTTTTGAACTCTTGCCTAAAGTTGATTATAATGATTAATATTAATTGCGAATTTATCAATATGCTTCCATACTAATTATCATTCCATATCCCCGGTTTCTGTATTCGCGGCATATTTATGGAACGTGTACCCTGCGAAAAAAGAGCTTTTACTATATAGTATTGCATATTACTTTTGTGTATTTGTATAATTTTAATGGTGAATCACTACTGAAGGTACCTGCTCATTAAAGATCTAAGAACTTCAGTTGAATCTTTTGTTTTTTAATACAAATGTAGATTTTAAGTATCTAACATTTTATCCATCATTTAATTGTTGAAACACAAAAGATTTCTCATATAAAGAAGCAGATAATACATTCACTAACAACGAACTTAATAAACACCAAATGTATCATCAATTTATAGCAATGGCGAAAAAGTGTTGGCGAAATATGGATTTTTAGAACCAAATCATTTCTATTATCGAAGGTATTGTTAATACATGGTATATTATGGCGCTCACACTGTCATGTGTCTACAAGCATTCTTATCTAGTCAAAATATTTGCCAGTTATGGGCGGTACTTTTTATTTAAATAGATATTAAATAATTTTCCCCTATTTTTTATTTCAGTAAAAACGATATAAATACTTAGTATTATTAATTTTGTGGATGGTGGATGGTATTATAATAGCTATTAGACCTTTCAAACAGTGTTTTTTACAAATAAACAAAGAAATACAAACTATGATCTATAGCATTGTATTTTTTTATGCAACTTGTTAATATTAATAATATANAGTCCCTCAAGAAGGTATCCTTTTTACCGAAAATTGCTTCGGATAACTAAAGTGTCGTGTTTCGGCGTTGGGGTTTGAGCTATTCTGTTTGTTCTTCTACAACCGCCAAAGTTTTTCCAATCTTCATATTTCGTCATGGCTTCCCGGTCATCGCTAATAATATCAACGTCTTAATAAATAAATTAATTGTCTAAAATGAAATGAGATACTAATTCATCCGACTGCCATTCTAATAAATGGGTAGTGACCGATAAATAATTGAAACAACTAAATCATTGAATTCCACCAGATAATGACTGTGTTAGATGCAAAACTAAGACTAATATGAGTTGTATAACTGACTCTTTAAGTCTCTAAATGAACCATGAATCGTCTTTGCTGGCCTTCGCCCCCTCAATGCAGTACCACACTACCTGTGTGCGTGTGTGTGTATTGTCGTTGCAGCAACACTGTTTGTCTACTACTAACGTACAATTGGCTTGAATGCGTACCAGCTTCTGCGAAGGTCACGAAGGTGTGTATCGTCACATGACGCTTGCGATGCGAAGGACGATAAAAATACGCAGCCACCAACCTGACGAGTGTTCTTAATTACTGGCGGCTCATTAACTGAGGTACTTTCTGTGAATAGTTTTTACACCCCCTATTTTGCGGCGGTATCATAAGTTGCACTCTTAAGTACCTCTAGTTGGTACCGTTCAAATACTTTGGAATATTGATCAGACATACTGAATATATACCTACTTTATAAAAGGTTAACTATTTAATCATTCAATAGATTTTGGTTGCTTATTATGCGTAGTAGAATGATTAAAAAAGTTAAAAGGATTACTAATAATAACAATGCTCCTTATTAAAATTTGCAAACAATGCGGGAACTAAAAACTTTAAGGCGAATCTAGTCAAAATAATGCTGCAGAAAATACTATTAAACCCAATTTCTTTTATAATTTATTAATTAATATGCGACACGTTTAAACTAGAAGAGTTTTTGTGATCCTGTTTTGATAAATAACAACTGTTGTTATTGCAATAGTATTGACAGTGAAATTCCTGCAATTGACATTACGTATTTTACTGGCATATTATGTCATCGTAATAGGATTTATGCTTTCCTTATTCCAGGAGCATTCAGTGGGAAATTCATTTTTGTAAAAATCGATTATGTTTACTGACATCGTTTTAGATTTTAGGAAATGTAATTTCCGCTCAAATTTTTCATGGCGGATGCATTTTAGACGTTGGAAATGAATTTTCCCTTTACAATAACCTTGGTATCCAATTTGTCGCATTTACAGTTTATAATTTTTATTTAAAAAGAACTGAAAACTTAATTGAAATTTTAAATATTATGCTTAGGAAAATCAAAAATCTTCATTTAAAAGATTTCCTTTGTTTGTCGAATTTCTGATGTAGTAATTCGCGTTAGCGTAAAGAAAGTCTACATCGCGTACGTACCATACTGTCCTCAAATCTTGTTGGAAAAGACGAAAGTAAAAGCTAAGAATGAAGAAGAGGAAATAAAATGAGAATAAAAATAAGAACAAGCGGAATCAAAAATTAATTCAATCCAGAAAATCAAAGTAATAAAATTGATAAAAAAGGATTGAAATGAGAAGGTATTAGAAAAAGTAGAATTACGGAGAGCGTAATGGAAATCAATGAGAAATAAGCGAAATATGTCAGTAGAACACCACCTCAGACATGAAGAGGGCTACTCGACGATATACTACAATAGAAACAAAACCAAAAGTTAGGAGGGTGTAAAGGTAGTCCTAGATTAGATTACTATTCAAAAATTAGTTAAAGATGTGGATTCGATAAAATTAGGACAATCCACACCTAATTTTCGAGAATCGCGAAGATTGGTGCAGAAGTGTAGAAAGAAGTGAAGGTGCATGTCAAACCTTGAAGTTGATGAATAAAATATGTTGATTATAAGCTGGATGTTTATTGTAAAATATAGAGATTCTTTTCAACATATGAGCTTCTATTTAGATAATCAGTTTTAAGTATTAAAAATATATTTAAATCATCAATGATCTTTTTCTGAGAGCAAAACTTTTAACTAACCCTAAATGTTTTAAACTTATTATCTTATTTTGATAGTTAATCACAGTTTCTCTATAATGATGAAGAGTTTCTAGGTTTTTCTGCCGTGGTCGAATTCTCATTGCAGATGTTTCGCCATGCTTAATAAATGATATCTTCAGTGCTTCACGATGTATGATCGATGTCCTTTCGAGTGTAACCGTTCGAACGAGCAATAAGACCACGTCGGGAACCAAGAACCAAGAACGGTGAACAACAATTAATTTGGTTTACGTGTTGTTTCCTAAGCTATGTCGTCTATTCAGTAGGCCGAAACAGATAGGTACCTTAGTAAGGCATTTGTCTAACATTTGAAATACAACAGTTCATTTTGATATATATATATATATGTAAAATTATGTACTTACCATTGTTCTATTATCGATTTGTCCTAAATGATTATGTCGTCTAGCAATAACGCAGGATATTCGCAGATAAACGTAAAGCATCACAACCATCGGTATGAAGAATGATCCCATGGCAGAAAATATAACGTACCCTGTATTCCTGTTGTACCTACAGGTTTGGTCCTTGTGCCTACCTATTTCGTACCTGAAAAAAAGAATATTAATGTGTACAAATTACTTTCTGTAGAAATGTGATCAGTTAATTTTTATTCGTTTCAGTTTAAGCGATTGGCAACCGAGATATTTGTAGTACAGTCCGCGATCTTCCTGTTTATTGCTTCTTTCAATCACATCTGGTTGTTCTAGGTGAGTGGCGGCTGGCGATATTTTTGATTGGGAAAGGGAAGGGGGTCGTTTGGTGTTCAGCACTAACATAAAATTAATATTGGGTTGTTCGGAAAGTCATTTCGTTTCTTCCCGACAGAGAATTTAATCGTATTCTTTTGCACCTAACTTCACATTTAAGGCGTATAATTTTTATATGCTTTGAGAGCTCATATAGCAAGGCTTGCGTGTGAAAAATTCCAATTAATTCTACGCAGTAGTTTTTGGTTGGTGCCCTTTTAAATATGGAGAGCGATAAGCAGCATTTTCGACATATCTTACTGTTTTACTACAGAAAGGGTAAACATGCTGTTCAAGCCAGAAAGAAATTGACTGATGTGTATGGAGAAGGTGTGTTGACAGTACGCCAGTGCCAGAACTGGTTCGCTAAATTTCGATCCNNTTTGACCGGCGCAAAGTAGAAAAGAACAGCACTAGGCCAGAAAAGGAAGGAGACAACTCTCGGCCAAACTCTTAACCGGTGAGGAGCGTATAATCCGTACAGTACTGCACGGAAAAATTGACTATTTTGTCCACTACAATTGCATTGCTCAAATGTGCTGTTATTGGTATCATTTACTACTGAAAATATCAACGAGATGTTTATTTAAATTTGTAGACATATTAAAGGCTTTGTTTTCGACTCGCACTACTATTCATGATTGAACAAAACTTTTGTCAAGTACTGTATGAAAAAGTATGTTTAATGAACAAAAGTCGAGAGTATAATGAGCTTTTTTTCTCCCTACCTACGATTTTGCCAGCGCGCATCCAAGACATTGGAAGGGGCACATCGCTAGAGAATGTAAGTGAAGTATATTTGTAGTTTGACCGACAATTACAGATGGAAACTACAATATTTTTAAAAATTTTAGTTAAAAGTTTTCATTTGTTGGCTCTTCCAAACCTTAAACAACTCTATTACCAAATTTTTATTGTTTGTTGTATGACCAATATGGGAAGAATTGCAGTAGGTAATAGTTAGCATCAAAAACCGCCGGACTCAATTTTCAAACGAAGCTGCAAAAAGCGAGATGCTAACATGTGGTCCGCCTTTTCAATACTGATAATATACGCAGTTTCCGTAGGGTAACGGTATCATAAACTCAGTTCCTTCAGTCCCTCAAGAAGGTAACCTTGTTACCGAAAATTGCTTCGGATAACTAAAGTGTCGTGTTTCGGCGTTGGGGTTTGAGCTATTTTGTTTGTTCTTCTACAACCGCCAAAGTTTTTCCAACTGAGATGTGAAGGTATATCGGTATATCCTCATTACCTGTAGTTTATTAATACTATAATACTGACGTTAACTATATTGACTATTTGGAATAATTTAAAATCAGTACTATTCTGGCATACATTGTTGCCATTTGTAGATTTCTATTGTATTGTATGCAAAGTATTGTGGAAAAGCACTAAAGAGTATCCTCAACAGGAGATATTTTTACTTTCGGAAGCATCCTACACAGTCATTAAGTGTAGTTTGTGTAATTTTAACGGGCCAGGCAGAGCCCCACAGTGTTGCTATCACGATAGTGCGCGGATAATGGGTTGTAGGTGAGAGGGCGCGTTGGAAGGGAACGATCGATCAACGCCACATACCGTCAAGCGTCAAGTAGTAGATATTTTAGCGTCCAAGGCTGTGGACGCACTCGAAGACTACCATTTGTGAAGTGTGAGAATAATTTCTCCACCCTGATTGCATTTCATCATTGGACAGGGGCTCGAAGACTATAATACAGCGTATGGGTATACCCATTTTTAATTTCGTTATTTTTTGGTTTTAATTTTTATTTTTGATTAGAGTTTCTGTTTTCTTTGATTTTATTTTTATTTGAATTTAAATGTACGTTCTATTTAATAAAATAATTGAAGCTGGGTTTTCCTTTCTGTTATCAAAGAATTCACGACCAAGACTTGCTGGTTTGTTATATAATGATGAAAATATACGAGAGTGGATCGATAAATGTTAGTAAATCGCCATGAAGATGACACTGCTATACCAATTTCATATTTTAATCAGACAGGGTGTTTATGAAATAAGAAGTAAGCTTTGGACCTATGCGCCGAGTTGAGATAAGAACTCAGAAGCTACAACGATGGAGAAAATAACCAATACCGCTTATGGATCGGCTGAAGTAAACATCAACAAACTACTACACATAATGTTTAGAAGTCCAACATGGTCATCATTATCATAAGGTCGTGCTATTTCGCGTGTATTACCTTGGGGGTTGTCTTATATGAAAACCAAGTGTTTCATCCTCTTAGCGGTCCACGCTCACTACTCACAAATGGAGGGTGTACCTTACGTAGAATGTGATCGTTGTATTAACACGGACACACCTGACCTATCATCGACCGCTCAGTGTTAATCTAATCTAACAACTAATAAATAATACATGCGCAAAAAAAATACAAAAGAAATACAACACTGCTGCTGCTAGTTACCGGCGTTGCATGGTCGCATTTTTGTCCAGGGCCGAAATTAGATTTGCCTGTACTTTTAGGTATGTTTTTCTCGAAAATAGTGAACTTTCGGACTTGCCAATAAGTACGTAGATACAACGGGCCGAGTAGCGATGCTGCCACAGGAAAGACGGAGTAGGAATAATTAGTACAGTTTAAATTTTGAAGACCATACAGTTTCTTAAATTTGTCCAGTTTCTGTTTCAAGTTTGCTATTGTTAGTCAATCATAAATAATTTTTGGTTCTCAAAAGCAGTGACTACTTAATAACACAGTCAAAATCTCTTATAACGACACCGAAGGGACTACTCATATTTGGTCGTAAAAACCGATAGTCGTAATAGCCGGTGATGTCGTTATTAAGTACTTAATACCTATTATTGAATGTGTGATTAATATATTCATATATAAAATAAAACTACATTTTATTTATTTTACATAAAACGTATTATAAAAAGACATTACATACATATAATTATCATTTTTCTATATTAATAAAATCTGGAATTTTAGTCTGTTTGGAACACTTCTGACGTGCGTACAGACTTTGTAGCTCACGTTTAATTTTAATGAATGTATCATCATAACTTCCCTGCATATGAAACTGTTCATTAGAATAAAAAAACAATTTTTCGTAATACACTGACAACATTGAGACCATCATTCAATGTTGGCACTGTAAATTGTTCTTCAGTCTCTTCCTGTTCGTCATTTTCCTCTTGAACTTCTTGTACAATATCATCTTCCGTAGTTGGTGTACAAATTGCAATAGAGTTATCTGCATCAATAAACTCCTAAGCTTCAGTGGCAGATAGTCTGAGAATTACAATAGACCNTCTTTCCTATCCTGAGCTAAACTTCGCATTTCCCTAAAACTAGAACAGCCCACATCCTTAACTATTTGCGAAGAGTAATCTAATCTAGGTCTACCTCTACCCCTCCTAACTCCTGTTTCTGCCTCTAAAGAAGACATTACGTACATACAATTATCATTTCTCTATATTAATAAAATCTGGAATTTTAGTCTGTTTGGAACACTTCTGTCGTGCATACAGACTTTGTAGTTCACGTTTAATTTTAATTAATGTATCAACATAATTTCCCTGCATATGAAACTGTTCATTAGAATAAAAAACAATTTTTCGTAATATATTGACAGCATTGAGACAATCATTCAAAGTTGGCACTGCAAATTGTTCTTCAGTCTCTTCCTGTTCGTCATTTTCCTCTTGAACTTCTTGTACAATATCATCTTCCGTAGCTGGTGCACAAACTACAATAGAGTTATCTGCAGCAATAAACTCCTCAGCTTCAGTAGCAGATATTCTGAGAATTACGATAAACCCTAAACTCGACACGTTTTTGTTTACTTTTGTGATATTAATGGTCATTTACTGTACCAGATGTGGATACTGCTATCTATTCAAATGTTTATAATACAGCTGGTCGTTCTAATAGATATAATTCTCCGAAAATATCAGTTAAATGTGGTCGCTTAAAGAGATATCGTAATAAGCAATGTCGTAAAAACCAGTATTTATTGTAAGGCGGTCTAACAGAATTAAGCCTGGACCTATGATTTTGGTCAATATAACCGGTATGTTGTTCTAAACGATGTCGTAATAAACGGTTTTGACTGTATAATTAAAATATAGGTTCATAGATGCCCTCCAACTTTTATATTATTGTGACACAAAGCATATGACTGACATACAAAACTAATAATAGTAGATCGTCAAAAGTTGCATATATCTATATGTCGCAGCTAACCTGAAAAATCTGGTAATTTTAGATAAGGCCTGACAATTAGACACAAAGCAGCGTAGCGCAATGAATTTCTGAACATTTTGACGGAATGCAATGATGTGAGTATAGATAGTCGAAATGTATACCGAAACGAAACCTTCAATGTACCTATTTCAAGAGTAAAAGTTTCATATAAAAAATACCAAGAATAAGAAATATGATGCTTTGACGATACTTTTAATTAGTTGGAATATTGTTTAAATAAATTGCAAAACTAAGAAAACAAGATTTTCAAAGCAATAAATACTACTGATTTAAAAAAGTGTTTTACGTAACAAATGTAGCTGCAAAACCCAATAAGAAAAATTCAATATAATCCCTTATTTCTATTTTTAATAACTAATGATATATTGATCTTACTTTAAAATCATACCTGTAATTATATTTAAAATACACCTACATTTTCAAATGGATGTCTTTTCTAAATCATTTGCTTAGCCAATTTTTTTTGTATACAACAACAAATTTTTTTATTATCTCTACTAGTTGTACTGTGAAGCAAATTTTAAAATTAATCGGTTTTACCAACTTTATTTGTATAAAAATGGATTTAAAAAACGCGTAAAATTTTTGTCATAAATATGAAAATAATTTTAGTCGTACGTCCCTGAAAGTAGAATCATTTGAAAAATAACGAGTTTTTTGCTAATTCAAAAAATAAAGAGAATATTCCAAGACATTTTGGAGCTGATTATAAAATAATCTTTGTTTTATTTTATTTATAGCCAATTCAATTATTGATTTTTCTGATTCACTTCAGTCCCTGAAGAAGGTAACCTTTTTACCGAAAATTGCTTCGGATAACTAAAGTGTCGTGTTTCGGCGTTGGGGTTTGAGCTATTTTGTTTGTTCTTCTACAACCGCCAAAGTTTTTCCAATCTTCATATTTCGTCATGGCTTCCCGGTCATCGGATTTAAACAGGTATCATAAACTCAGTTCCTTCAGTCCCTCAAGAAGGTAACCTTGTTACCGAAAATTGCTTCGGATAACTAAAGTGTTGTGTTTCGGCGTTGGAGTTTGAGCTATTTTGTTTGTTCTTCTAGAACCGCCAAAGTTTTTTCAATCTTCATATTTCGTCATGGCTTCCTGGTCATCGAATTTAAACGGGTATCATAAACTCAGTTCCTTCAGTCCTTCAAGAAGGTAACCTTGTTACCGAAAATTGCTTTGAATAACTAAAGTGTCGTGTTTCGGCGTTGGGGTTTGAGTTATTTTGTTTGTTCTACTACAACCACCAAAGTTTTTCCAGTCTTCATAAATTAGGAGAAAAAATATTCAATAAAAAGCAAAATGGTAAAAATGTAAGTACGTAGAATCAAGTCGCTTGGACTAATTTTGTGGGATTTGTAAGTTGTCATTTTTTACATCTTCCGCAAAATTAAAAAAAAATTGTTTTATGATGTATAGTTCCACAAATAAAAGGATTTTTTCCTTGGGGTATGATTCTGAAACGAGCGAAAGTAAATCTTTCTGCGAAATTGTCATATAATACAGAGCAATCTTGCGCCAACATCTAATAAAAAATCCAACAAGCAGAACTGTTTAAGAATAGGTACTTTTTTAAATAAAATTAATAATAAGAAAGTTTCTCATTTGTAGACGACTTCAGCAAAAACTGCCAAAATTTAAAAACTAATACAAATAAATAAAAAAAGGAATAAACGTGGTTTATTGTCTTTAAATGTTCATAGTGTAGTTCTTCTACATATAATATAATTCTACCGTCGTAAACTGAATGTATAATGGAGTAGATTTTTAAATTCAAAGTACTGAAATAATAATTTTATAGATGATATAAGTTGGAGAAAATGTTAATTTAAACAGATTTGCATACATCTTTAAATGATTGATGGTATACTTAAAATCAACTTTTTACTTAAATTTCAAAGAAGCAATAACTAAAATTTTCAACTTGACTACGTTGAAGATCGATATTTAAGACGGGAACTTCTTCAACTTATATTCTTGATATACCGTTTATTTCGTTCACTAGTTGAACCCGTCAAAATTTGGGCCGATTGGCCGATACATTGCAATCATGGTTGTCCCTACACCATAACTAAATCCAAGCTCTTGGTGTACAGTAGTCGTCCGGAGTGCATAGCAATTAGGAAATACTCTCTCAGCATAATATTATCTGAATCTACATGGCATACCACTTAACACAAGCTAATCAGGGAATCCTCTGTTTAGTGCTAACAATTATCTGTATTTTTACAATTATTTTTATTCAAAAACTTTTCCATTTAGTTGGATCTAGGGTTATTATTCACTTTATTTAGATTTCAAATTTCTTTGTTCAGTTCAACTTCAAACATTTCTTCAAGCATTTTAGGTCATAAATTCCTTTCTTTTATTTGGTTTTACAATATTTTGTGAATAATTTCATTGTCATACAGACAAAATGTACGTGATAAATTCAATAATTCCTGGTAGTATAAATGAGGTTTTTCTGTCACTAATACCTGGCTTATTGTTAGCTCTTTGATACCTGTTTCTAGAACTTTTCTATATCTGGTTGTACTCAACACCCTCTCGTATATGACGGAAATTCCTATATTTATTCACCACCATAATATCTTTCATTTTGACTCCACCCCCTTTCTTAGCTGTTCTCTAGTTTTAAGTAAATTTAATATTCTTAGATAGTATGTAAGAAACATTCTCATTAAACACATCAACCCAATTTAGCTACTAGTTTTATTTAAAACATTGTAGTAGAACGGGAGTTCAGTAATGCAACTTCCGAGTGGTCTCCGGATAATTTGTTATCTCACGACTGCACAAAACACCTCTATCACTATAATCTAACGCAAGCCCAAGATATATAGCACTTCACACACGTGGTTCAGGTTAATTTAACCTAATAGTTCTATTTGCGGATTTTTATCCACAGCAATTACCACTTTCTATCTATGATCCTTCGACGGTATTTAAACATGTCGAACACGTCAAAAGGTTAATGATAATCAACAATTTCGATTAAACGACGGTTTCAATGAGACTATCACTTCAAGCATATCAATCGTGGCACCCTACATTTGTAGATTGAAGATGGAATCTTTAATTGCAGATTGAAACTGTATACTTCGTTTAATTTCTGTAGCGATGTGACCTTCAATTTGACCAGCGCAATGTAGAAAAGAACAGCACTGGGCCAGAAAAGGAAGGAGACAACTCTCGGCCAAACTCTTAACCGGTGAGGAGCGTATAATCCGTACAGTACTGCACGGAAAAATTGACTATTTTGTCCACTACAATTGCATTGCTCAAATGTGCTGTTATTGGTATCATTTACTACTGAAAATATCAACGAGATGTTTATTTAAATTTGTAGACATATTAAAGGCTTTGTTTTCGACTCGCACTACTATTCATGATTGAACAAAACTTTTGTCAAGTACTGTATGAAAAAGTATGTTTAATGAACAAAAGTCGAGAGTATAATGAGCTTTTTTTCTCCCTACCTACGATTTTGCCAGCGCGCATCCAAGACATTGGAAGGGGCACATCGCTAGAGAATGTAAGTGAAGTATATTTGTAGTTTGACCGACAATTACAGATGGAAACTACAATATTTTTAAAAATTTTAGTTAAAAGTTTTCATTTGTTGGCTCTTCCAAACCTTAAACAACTCTATTACCAAATTTTTATTGTTTGTTGTATGACCAATATGGGAAGAATTGCAGTAGGTAATAGTTAGCATCAAAAACCGCCGGACTCAATTTTCAAACGAAGCTGCAAAAAGCGAGATGCTAACATGTGGTCCGCCTTTTCAATACTGATAATATACGCAGTTTCCGTAGGGTAACAGTGAGTATTCGTTGATTATGTAATAACCAACCAATCAACATATGTTGGTGGTTGACTAATTAATATCTATATTATAATTTACATGGCTTTCTGTAAACATTAAACTAAATTTAATTTGAGTATAAGCTTCACTGTATGCAGGTAATTAAATTGCGAATCATGATTTATCCCGATAGAAATTGTATGGTTTCATGTAACATTTGCATATCAATGCTCTGTTGTCGAGTCTACTCCTTTGTATATAAGAAATAATAGGAAGGAGTTTCTGTTAAAGTTGCTTTATAATAGTATTCCCTTTTGAATTCCCTTTGCTTGTAGTTCGTTTAGTGGTTTGTGTATTAAAATTAATTTTAGAGGGTAAACGGGATAAAAAGAAATGTTTAAGATCGAGTGAAGTGATAGAAGAGGAATTATGCTACCAATGTTAACCGGAATTTAATTAACTCCGACCATTTTAGTATCTAAATTGTTTCTGATTCTGCCATTAACATTCCTTGATTTCAAGCTTATTTGGATGTTTCAAAATTTATGAAGTTATTCATTTCACCTCATTAACCTTTTGAAATGAGCGTAGGAGGAGAGTAGGTGTCTGTATTCTAAATGTAGGCCTGTAATACAAGAAATTATAAATTCTGTCTTTTAAAATGCCAATCATATGCATCTAAAATTTCTCTAACGCATACAGCTAGCATATTCAGATTTTCATCTAGTGGAAATCAGTTACTTTTCATGAGATTATTACTGCAGGTGCTAACTAGGTGCATTAGTGAATTGTCAAAAGGTTAGCATCCACAAAAATACCTCATTACTAAATTATGATTTCGCAAACCTTAAACTAATCATCAAATTATCAGATTATGTTTCAGGTATTATTTAAGTGAAGTACAGTTATTATGGCACTTTCCATGAGCATACGCAATATGAAAGAAAGAATGGTGTGTATATTTATGTACACGCGCCTTGGAAGTTATACTACTATTTACATATTTATATAACACACAATAATTATATATCTACATATTCAAACAACGTTTTCGATTACATATTTAAATAATATTACCGTGCGGTGTTGCCCCTGTTGGTCGGGATGCGTATTCAACGGCGACCACCGCTTGAAGTAAAATTTAAATGATTGTATGGCTTTAATTAAAATTGAACAGTTCAAAGAAACAAAGAAATGCGAAGTGGTCAGTATTATGTCGAAATTGCCAGACGCAGATCGAGATTTCGATCTTATTGGATCTCATCAGCACGTCACAGATAGTTTTAATAGAACACAGACCAACTCTACCTGCTGCCTTAACATAGCGCGTTTTATGAAATCCTTCAAAATTCAGTTCAGCCAGTAGATATCTATCTATTTAAATAGACCTGGTTGAGCATAATGAATTTTCGTTGTACTACAGATGGCGTTTACCGCATGGTTTGTAGAATTTCATAAAACGCTCCGTGTTAAGGCAGCAGGTAGAGTTGGTATGTGCCTGCGACGCGCTGATGATATCCAATAAGATCGAAATCGCGATTTGCGTCTGGCAGTTTCGACAGAGTACTGACAACTTCCTTTGTTAGATTTTTTTTGGTAACGAGCCTATCACGTAGTGGCGAGCTACGCCGTGGATTCAGTTCAGCAAGTAGATATCCATCTATTTAAATGGACCTTGTTGAGCATAATGAATTCCACTAAATCTAGCATTGTATTACAAATGACGTTTACCGTGCCATTTATAAGATTTCAGTTCAAAGAAAAGTTCAGTACAACACAGCAATTCCAAGTTGTTTGTAGTTTCGGTTCAACTTAAGAACAATATTCATTCTGATCTCAAAGTAGGTCAATGATGACCCTAATCAGGCCAAACCTTTGCAATGCTCTTTTTCTAAAAAAGGTGTCTTAGTTAATGCCAAATTATTATTTTCACTTTTCAACATCATTTTCTCTTTTAGTAACGGTGTAATGCTAGTAACCCATCCATCAAATAAACACATCTTCACCACCTGATGGTACAACATTTAACTTCAACCAGGAGCAAATTTACATGAGATTAGCTCACGTAGATGGTAATAATGCTTTTTAAAATTGTAGATAGATATAAATAAATAAATATAAAATATAAAAGAAATTACGGTGTGGTTTACTACTTGTAGTGCGAAAGTGAATTTCTGTCGTGGCGTAGGTATCACTGATATGAAATACGCACAGATATCAACATCAGTGTTGACCAAAAATTGTTGGCGTGTGTTTCTGTCAGTAAGGGAAAGGCAGGATTGAGTAGGGTGGATATCACTCGTTGGCACTAATGAACTCTTTTGTGGTTTTCTGACCACATTGTGTATGGTACTGAAGTGTTGTATTTGTTCTACGATAGTTGTTTGCGCCCTTTGCGGTAAATACTGCGTGAGCTAGAGTGTGATCAGAAACCAGAAAATCTTATCATTTGTTGGTTCATACTATTGAAATCGATTGTGATTCCTTGAGCCTATGAGTCTATCCATCAACTTTTGTTGTTTCGTCTAGGTCTTTCATATGTAGATGCAAGAATTGCTTTGATGCGTGGTGAGAGTCAACTTGATGAAATGGCACGTAACAAACTGCTAGGGATTGTGGCGCCTCCAGCTACATAGATGATGTGGGAATTATGACGGTATTTTGTTGCCCAGTTCTTCACCCTGAAACAGTTGCTTCGTATGCGCTTCTTTTGTGAAACAGTTTGACGTATTGGTTCTGCTTTAATTGTGGTATAAGGCTCTTCTGCCAGAGGATTACCGAAGATGTTTCGTGCATCTGCAGTATGAAGGGAATGAAAATTTCCCAGTATGTATCCAAACTTTGCAGTGATTGCAGAAGCCTGAAAACTATGTTCTACCATGCAGAACCATAGTTATAAATTTGATAGGGCGAAAGGGGTAATTTGACCGTTCTGGGGCGACAGGCTTCCCTTTTGTTGATCTAATGCCGAAGACGATATTGGTATGTTCTGTACAAGGCTCACAGGATACTGACGGGGCGTTTATTTCGGTGCTGTCGCGCATTAATCACGCATGTCGGTGAACCAATGAGGTTGTTAAGGTGACTCTTACAATAACTTGTGGTTGTAGGACTACAGATCTAAAGATTCTGGTTGTATGATCATGGGTACATTTGTAGTACCACTGAAGAGTGATGAAGAGAGTTGAGTACCTTTTGCAAGACTGATCTATTGATAGTATTTACAGACAATTCATACGTAATTCTAAAATGTAGCGTCGTGCTACAGATGGCGTTTACTGCACAATTTGTAGTATTTTCTAAAACGCACTGTTAAGACAGCAGGTAAAAGTTGTTCTGTGTTCTGTCGGAGCTGCCATCGACGCGCTGATGAGATCCAAAAAGATCGAAATCGCGATCCGCGTCTGGCAGTTTCGACAGAATACAGACCACTTCGAATTATTTAATTCATAGTAAAATTATTTGCACAGATTAATTTGGAATTATGGCCTAGTTATGTCGTTTCATCGGTGCTCGAATATATATTTATAAGTATGCATATACAATGTCAATTGTTTCTGTGCATGCTGTTGAGAGTCGATGTATTGCTACTTAGTCACTTCACCATTTACATATTTATTACATGTGGGTTATTTTTTAAATGTGATGTTTGTTTCATTAGTCAGTAAAATTTACAACATTTGAAACTTCACTTCAGAAAGTGAAGAACAAATCAAAATTTGTTTGAGTGGATTCATGGAAGTAAAAAACCTACACACAAAGCACATACATATGTGTATGTACAATGTGAGCTATGTAGATAGATACTTTACGTTTCCTTCAATCATTTCATTTTAACGATAACGACTTGCAAACTCACTTGATCGAGGTCGTCTTAAATTATCTACATGTGGATACTTGATGTACACACATGCATATGTATATACGTAGCTAATAACCTGCAAATTACTAAAGGTTCGAACAAATATTTACTTTCACGCATTATTGACTTTCATCAGGCAAGTTATACTATCCATAAAAAGGATAAAATGAAATGCTAGTTCTTTTTTGGAAATTTCCTTATCATTCCTTGATAATAATATTTATTTTTCAAATTAATCAGTAAATTAACATGAAATACTTCTATAAATAGAACGTGTCGTAATTGTTTGTGACAGGGGTGGATGACATCGAAGAGCAACACAGTGCATTAATTAACAGATAAGCGTAGTTACCCCGCTCTTATGAACAAATCGTCTGTTTATTGAAAAGGAAAGAAACAGAAACAGTCTGTATCACCGACGTTTTAGAAAGAGATGCGATAACTGATTGAAATTAATCGAAATCACTAGTTTTGGATCGCAATTACGATCTTACTAGTTCTCATATGAAAAATCAGAAATATGCCAATATAAAAGTTGATAAGTTTGTTGGTCATAAAACTCATACCGACGTTTTGTACTTTGTTACGAGGCCTTTTCGTTGTAGGTAGTTAAATTATATTGGAACAACTTTAGCCAACTTTAACCATCAAAACATGCAATTTTGAGTGAGCGTCTTTTTTTATGAATATTAAGATAGCGTTGAGGAAATACAATTCATACGGGTTTCAGAATAACACCTACAGAACTAAAGTAAATTATAACATAGCAGGAAACGAAACGATGTTGTCTTTAAAAGCAGAAAGTTCACCCTCCCTTAGGAAAGAAGTCTTTTTTAATTATTTTGAAGTCACGAAAAAGTAAATTTCATTAGCTAGCATCTAATATGAACAATTTATACGAGTTCTGAATGAGCTGGAGATAGAGAAGCATTTGCATTTGCATTTGCAATTTCCTTACAATTCCGTTAAACAATTATCAGGCAGGCAAGCTGTTGCATTGCAATCATGGACATACACTAATTGACTGAGCATTTTTATGGAGAGGTTGCTATGCAGTGGAGTGACATTCCCTGTTTTTCTTACAACTGTTAATGGTCCTAATATATTCCGTACCTACATTAAGACGAAATTATATTCAATCTTTGAAGTTAATAACTGCTTAGGTAGATTAATTAGAATGAGAAATTTCCATTAGCTATTCTTTTTAAGGCGTAGATAGCGTTGTGGATTTTTTAATCAATTTTTTTATTTGCATCATTCTTCAATTCAACACAAGAAAATATTAAGAAAACATCCCTTATTTTTGATATGATCCACTGCTAGGGATAGAGCAATTCATTGGTAGCTTCTTTATATTCATAATTGCGTGAAATCCAACATGGGAGTCAAGGGAGGAGCCACTTTTTTAACTAATCCATCTAGAATTTTAAACTAAATCCAAATATATCGTAGTACATAGTTGTTGATTTACTTTAAGAAGATCCTGTTATGAGCAGATTTGCTATTTCCAAATTTGTAGTTATGTTAAAAGTGAAATACTCCAAATCGAAAGGGCATTATAAAGTGATTGAATGATAGACAGTTTGCGCATTTAGCAAGAGATTTGCTAAATCCCAACTTTCACAGGATTTACGAATTTCCACAAATCGTTTCATGTATTCACACAATTTCCTAAAGCTGTTTCTACCCGATTACTATTTTCATTAACATGGAAAAATTGATTTAGCATTATACATGTAAAATTTTAAGGAACTAACTTGATGTAGGTACAGATATATCATTTAGGAAATGATTACAGAATTATGAGACTAAATACAACGCATTTGGTCTCGTATTACTATAAATGAAAATAAAACAGTCTTCTTACGGTACCAACTTTTTGCGTCTAGAATGAAGTTATTTTTAGAAATTAGCTATTGTTTTGCATTTATGTTGAATGCTATGCTTATATCTGAGAGTTAAAAATAATATTCATGTTTTTGCCATTTTTAAGACATCATCCAGATGCAAACCTACTTTAAATTTCATTGAAAGTGCCTATATTATGTATCTCTAGTACCTACACCTATAAATTAGTTATATTTTCGTATCAGAATATTATTAGAATATAAATAAAACTACAATCAATATAAATACAGAATAAACATGAT
Organism: Agrilus planipennis; assembly: GCF_000699045.2. NCBI lineage: Eukaryota > Metazoa > Arthropoda > Insecta > Coleoptera > Buprestidae > Agrilus > Agrilus planipennis. Next base: position 3,478 of record NW_020439165.1, on the reverse strand, counting down.
ATTTAAAAACAATGAGAAAATATAGATCAACTGGCTTTACATACTAGTTATGCGGCTGCAGGTAATTAACATTTTCTAAATAAAATTGCTAACAGAATATGATTGTACATTAAAATGTATACAATAGAAAATAGTGTAATAAATTAAGAATTAATAAAGTATTAAAATTTACCAACTGAAGGTTAGAGGTAATTCAAAATCTAATGGACTATGACCTTGCGCATTTACAGTTTATCTGGAACTCCGTCGCTGATTATAAAGTTAGGAATAAACACAGTTAACAGTGAAGTCAACCTCTCTGATTTTCACATAATTTTTGTCATATTAGGCATTTTGGTTTCACCAGTTTTGAAAGTCGAGAAAGACTATATTTCCTCACATTGTTCTTCAGTTTTCCAGTGGCCGACTTCTTGCTATATTGAAAGGAGAATGAAATAAATGTCACCAGAACTTTGGCTGGATTTTGATGCGAATTAGTTCCATTAATTAATACATCGCTTTAAATATGTACCTATTTCAATTACTACTCAATTAGAAAGTAAATATGTCTAAGAATTTAGTTACCCGTTATCCAAAACAGCTCTGTTGTCTTAGTCGCCCAGCCGTTTTACAAAATACAACCCGATAAATCTAAGAAAAGCAATGTTATCTTCATGCAAAGCCAGCGCGGAAATAAGAAAGGATGTATTTGGATAAAAATAAAAGCATTCAGATACACTTTTCCTAAAGCATTCCAACACACTATCCGTATACTACCCAGCTCTGCTAGTTTATATCTACAGGATCCGTTCCATAATTAATGAGCTCTATTTTTGCTGACGCGAGTTTACATCAAGTAATCAAACTCAATCGAGCTCATTTGGCTCCTAAACCAAGGACTTGTGCTTTTGTAAACCTCGTTGTCTAGAGGGGTGACATGAGATGGAGAGTTCGATAGAAAATGATTGGGCAAACTTTCTACAAAATCATTTTTAATATGCCTAAAGAGGCGTTTGGGGATTCGTGTTTGCCCGAATGGCACACCACGTCCCAAGAAAGCTCGCATGAACAAATCCAAAAAAAAGACCATATTCACCGTCTTTTTTGGAGTGGAAGGGATCATTTACTATGAGTTTGTGCCACCTACACAGACCGCGAATGCTGCCTACTACTTGGAGGTTCGAACAAAGCTAAAAGACAACTGGAATATTCCCCACGACAACGCAACTTGCCACATTGCTTCCGTCGTGAACGATTACTTGACCCGGATCAACATTGCGGTGGTGCCCCAGCCTGCGTACAGCCCGCATTTATCCCGTGTGGAAATTTCCGTCTTTCCTTGCTTGAAAGCAGTCCTGAAAGGCATGAATACGACTCGATGGAGATCGTGCAAACAAATGTCACAGCAATGCTTACAGACATCCCGAAACAGGTCAACGCTGACGCTTTCAAAACAAGGAAAAGTAGCTTACAAAAGTGCATCGACGCAGAAGGTGCAAATTTTGAGGAATATTGGTCAGTTGTACCAATTTNTGCCGACCTTGGAAGTTCAACAAATTTTATTGACCATTGTGTCGAGTGACAATTCTAATATTCAGTTTCTTCTATTCAAACACGAACACCCCAATAAAGTTCAATTGGGTTTTCTCTTGGGTCTGTTTCCCAGAAGTCAAGGCAAACGGCAGACTTCCGAAGACGCGTTGCACGTGTGTCGGTACCAAGTACCGGTTAATGCCCTTCTGGTACTCCCTCTATTTTTCTACCCCTCTGTATCTCTGTCTTCATTTCATAACAAATCACGTTCTTCTACTTTTTCTCCAACCAATCAACCTTTTCCAATTTGAATTTAATTCCACCCCTAAACTATTTCCTCCTCTTTTCCATTTTTTCTAATTTCAGAACTTCAGTCATTTTCAGACAGTTGCAATTTGGCCTTCACTTCAATCATTCGCTCTATCGGTTCGTTTTCTATTTTCATTAATTTCGAGTTTTATACAGTCCACTCTACATAGTTTTTTTTGTTATCCATTGGTTTTTGTTAAAGTGTTGTTAATCCTTAGTTAAGTGTTGTTAATAAATAGTTAAATCCAAGTGGTTTTATATCAACAAATTACATTTGCGTAATACCTAAAACTGGCCTCTACAGCTACATAAAAGTCGTCAAACTACGGCGACAACAATATAAATAAATGCATATAGTTTATAAAAAGAGCATTTAAATAAATTAATTAAAACTAAAAAATTCATTACAATATTATTTAACTCACCAGCCAAACATAGGGGGGCATGTAATGAGGACTGAGCTGCACCAAACTACCAAAATCATGCCGAAAGCAAGCCGTTTCGATCTTCTTCTTCTTGAATAAGTTAATGGTTGGGTCACTGCTAAATATCTGTCCACACTTATTGCACATAAACTTAAAATAGATGCCGTGCATAACAGTATATCCAACGATACCCATATGTCGCATAATAGCCAACCGAACACCCACGATCCTGAAATGAAAAATTTTTGATTTAATTTGGAATTGCGGCAGTGTCCTATTTTCGAAGAATATTTTTAGTAATAAATTACAAAGGAATATGAATCACCAGAACGCTTCATTGAAAGTTCAATTCAATTAAAAGCTTGACAATATTAATTTCAGTAATATAAGCAACAGCGACAAATTGAAAATGGCGCAAAAGGCTGTGTTGGATACACGGCCGGAATTGATAGTACGTGACAACATGTACCTTTTCATTTTAGCATGGATGTTCCTTCACCCTTTTCCTTATTTTAATGAGACTTTAATTTTTTATTTGACATAAGAGCGAGAAAGAAACAAACTCACTGAAATGGAGAAAAGGGTGCTCATTACCATGCCTCATTTAGAATAGACGAATATCTACTAGATCAGGAGTAATTGAAAATAAATCGGAAAACGTCAATCTCGAATTTGTGCTCCAAATATTTTTTTTAACATTATCGAAAATCTAATTAAACGTCGTTATATCCCTGCCGAAAACTTGAACATTTGTATTTCTATACAAAGTCAAACCAACTTCATTTAGGGCTGTTGTCTATGAAGCCGACCAATAAAGTCGGGACGACAACAATCGGGTGATGAGGATCGCGTACGTATAGGGTGTAACTGAAATAAGTGCGGAATTTGCAGGAACTATACAACAAGCAAATTAAGTAAATTTTGCAGGTCCGCATGTTCACGGTTTTTGAGAAAAACCTATCTGAAAGTACAGGCAGGGAACAGTATGGCACTGGTAGACAAATATTACAATGTAACGTCGCATTCAATCAGCTAGTAATTTAGATTTATCAGTTATTGACACCAGGTCAGTAAATCAGTTGTTTACACGTTTGAAACATATTTTTTATATTTTAGTCATAATTGTATATTTCTTTATTTGTAGGTATATATGTTTATTTGTATATTTATTTCTTTGCTTATTTGTAGGTATATTGTGCATTTGCACATTTGTTTCTTTGTTTATTAGTATC
>NW_020439164.1:34799-67476 GCF_000699045.2 Agrilus planipennis | reverse complement strand
GTAGCACTCATATACTTTATTTATATCAAAATAAAGAATCGTTAACCTTAACAACATTTCATTTAATTATCGACATAACATTTAACTGTACAACTCAACCACCTTCTCCCTCCTCCTAACGTATTCCTACTTCTTTCCCTCTCACAACCAAATAACTTCTATTTCAAAACCGCATTCTTTGCAGTATAAACGCAAGAGTCAATAACATCATGTGACCAGTAACAGATTTAACAGTTACACGTTTACGATCGATGACGTTTCGTCACTTACCTACTCCTGTGTGCTAGAATCGGTTATCTTACCCTACTACGCTCCATAAAATAATCTGTTCATTTGACCATTCTCCACAAGTTTTGTTAACTCATTTCTTATGGCCAGAGGAATATAATCATTTTCTAAGCGGTTTGTGTTGACGCAGATCAGGTCACTGTTTCCGATATACCCGACATGCCGCGAGTGCATTTTCTTGCGCTACATCGTAACACAACAGCATTTTGGTTAACTTCACAAATGTAAACGGTCTACGTTCAATTTCCATCATAGCTTTGGAAGTTACACAATCCTTTAATAAATAACATTGCATTAGTTCGTAACTTAATAAAAATTGTATATTAAAGGGCTTTAACATACTGAATGCGAAAGAAACTCACCATCAACTGACAGTTGAATAAAAACCCTACTAGAATACACTATCAAACTACTAATTGTTCCTTATCGTCTTTTATGAAATACACACAAAATAAATAAACTAACACTTACAAACAAGTAAATTCCACAACAATCCAAAGCAAACTGAAAAACCTGTTAGAAACTACGACATTATGTGTATTTATTCCAATCACTCCCAGCAGTGCAATTATACGAGGTTATATTACTATTTAGCTTTTGACAGAGTCCTTCTGGACTCATCCTTGTATTACTCAACGTGGGGTTAATGGGCCCTGTCAGACAAAACTAAAGCCAGAATGAGCAATTTGACACATGTGATTGGTCAAAATAGATACATATCTTATCTCAACTGTTATAACCATAAGACATACATTTGTTTTCGTACACTTGTACATTATGTTACAAACTTCTTCTAAACGCTGGGTGGCGAGACTTGTTTGTGAATCACTTCCAAGTATTCCGTAATCGTTATAATTTCTTTTCTCTTTAAAATCACGTAATACTCATCGTCATGGGCTGCATTAGGTCCACTTCAATTGTACGATCATGGGATTATGGATTATATGACTAGATGTTGAAATTGGGGTTACTGGCCCGTTCTTTCGTATGTTGTACTGAGTAATTTCAACAGGAAATTTTAACGTGAAAACAGTAGGACAGTAGAGTGAAGATAAAACGGTATAAAAACCCGCTTGAACTATAATTAATTTTCTTCCCTTTCCAATAGGCTGCTGTAGTCCCGTTTTGTCGTCATTGCCCCAATAGCTTTTGTGGAAATTATTGGAGTGAATGTACGTTTCATCCGTGTAAACAATCGGACGACCTTCTTGGCGGAATGTTCTCATTTTTCTTAAGAAAGCTATTCTTAAAAGCCGAATCTCGTGTCTTTCCACCAGTATTTTTCTGTTGGTTTTGCTTTTCGTTCATTTAAACCCCATTTTATGCAGAACCTCCCACATAGTTGCTTTCATATTCTCCACAGAAGGTCTTAATCAAATTCATCCAAGCTTGATTTTGGAACGAGTTTCTGAAGTTCTTGTCTTGGATTATTGAACGTGGGCTGCTCCCCTTCTTCAACTTTCTTCTTTTCAGCTGTTACTCGTTAAATAGTTCCATGACTATATCTTGTTGTGACTGCACGTTTCTCTTTATTAAGCGTAATAATTGAAGAATTGAAGTCCATTGGCCCCTGTCTGCTTCAAAAAATTGCAAAACGTTTGCAATTACTTCGTCTAACCCTTTTTGCCAGCACATTTTTGTGATGTCCATTATGCCTGGAATGACGTCCGGATTGTTCAGCTGATATTATTAAACTATGTGTTGTGCTTCACAATTATATTAGAGACAGAGACGATTATTTGGTTGAAGATATCGTGTCGATCACACCAGTTGAAAAAATTGAAGAGGAAATTAACACGAGGTTTAATAGCAAATGACCTTAGGAACAGGCTTTGCAAATGCTCTGTGTGTAGTGTTGGAAGTGTTTCTTGGCAAATGTCTAGGGAATAGGACTGTTTACACCACAGGGGTAAATACGATAGAAAATTGCCCTTTAAATGTGCTTTAAAGATTTACACCCAAGATTTGTGGATATAACAATAATAATATTTATAACAACCCCTAAAATCTATGCGTTGTAAACATCGTTGTGAAGATAAAGACCCATTCGCACTCAAACAACTGAAATCTTCAGATGAGTCAGCATTCACCACAAACTCCAATGCTTCCAATGATTCGTTCAAGCAGTGATTCCAGTGATTCCATCGATGCAGATTCATTGCTATTCTTCAATTGTTATTACAGCAAATTTTCTCCGACGAGTTTTTCAACTTGAAAGTTATATTTGTCGCAGTCATCCACTCTTTCATATATTTTCGAGTGATTTAGTGGAAGTCTAAGCACATGGTTACGGATTTGTTTTAACAGCTTATCCAAAACAAAAAAATTTAATCCCCTCCTTTAAGCAGGAATTGAAGCTTTCTTGCTTGCACCAGTAAGGCCCTTCTCTACCGTTTTATTATAATGGTTTACATTGTCAATCACAAGCACTGACTTCAGTGGAATGTTTAGAAGCTATTGGGTTTGCTTCTACCTCATCAAGTTGTTGTGTTTCATTTCCGAATAGTAATCGTCAAATAGAAAGCTAATAAAGCATTAACGAAACCCATCTCCTACGGCGTGAACTATAATAAGTTTCTTTCCTTTTGTAGAAATTTATCGAGCATCCTTTCTCTTGTATGTATCTCCTTCTTTCTTACTTCCATTTCTCTGCTGCGGACCCCTTTCCTTTTTCTTTTTTCTGGTGTCCTTCCACTACTCATACCTTGCATCTTGCCACCGAAAGGCCTACTTCCGTACGGAGATTTTTTTATTTCATTTGAGTAATGACGTAAGCTGGTGTTGTTCTGGTTTTTCCATTTCCTTAAAAAAGGATCTAGTCGGTTAAGCATATGAAAACTGCACTCGCATCTGATGAAGGATTCTTTGTTTTTTATCTAAAATAGCTATACACTTAATCTCCCACCCCTAACCCCTATAGTTAGTTATTATTCTCTAATAATAGGGGTAACAATCCTGATCGTAAAAATTTGTTTTCTCAGTACCTATTGAAGATATCTTCATGAAATTGAAACTGTACATGACTATCAATAAACTAANTACAATATTAGAAACTGTTAAAAACGAGAAGGAGTGGTTTTTTATACTAACCTCCAAAGTGACACCTAACAAAAAATTATATCTTATTTGTTAATTAGTTAGCTATTACAAGTTAAAGTCACAAAAGAGTCGAATTGGTGGAACATAGCTTAGAAAAATAAAAATCAATTAGAGATATGTAGCTATACAAAATAGTGTATTATATAATTCAATCATACAAAATATAAACATAATTACGAATAACGTTATTGTACTGAATATTCAGTCATCGTCACTGTTTTCTTCAACAGTAGTAGTTATACCAGTCGCATCAAACATGGAGGTCAATATTTCAGCTGGTTTTATAATTTTTGATTTGTAACGAACTTGCGATAAGTAGTAAATAACAGTCGCTACATAAGAGCAACAGCCCACTGTTCTGTTCTCATTTGCACAATCATAAACATAATTTTGAATTTCTTGAAAATATATTAATATGTCTTGATTGTACTCTTACTCTTATAATATTTTCGCGATCCTTTAAAATTCAAGGTTTAATTCGGTGTCAGTTTCAGTTAATTCTGGAAAATCCAACGGACTACTTGAAGATAATTTCGTAATAAGTTTTCTACTCCTATCTAAGTTTTCTTTTTTAATCAATTCTTGCGTTATATTCTGTTGATTTTGACGCTCATTTATAAAAACAATAATAATATTGGCAAGTTCGACATGACAGTTCAACCGTTTACCAAAGGTGTTATTAAAAAATTCAGCTATTCTGCACAATGATTTTAAAACGGGTAAAAGCATGTTGTCCAAAACATAATGAAATAAATGGTATTTCTTACCAATAGTGCTATGTACAACTTCAACAGCCCGTCGTATTTTAGTTACAAATCGTGATTTCGTATTTGCCTCTTCTACTGTTAATTATGCTCTTTTCCGCTTCAAAACTGGAATAAGTACATGGTGCTCTTGCTCTTTTAAAAAATCGACCACGTCACGGAAACCGCGATCAACAATGCAGATGTCACCTGGTTGGAGAAGCGAATCCTTCCTCGAATATACATCTTAATATACCTGCGTCGTTCGTCGTTCCATTATAGGAGCCTGCTATATCAACTACATAGCCATTTGTTGTACATATAGTAAAGGGCTTACACAGTGGTGTTTTCTTCTGTCCACTGTAAGATTTTCTTTGGTAAACATTGTCCCTGCTTTTTTCATGTCTAATGTAAGTTCCATCAAATATTAAACCAAGACAAGTTTCTGCAAATCCGAGTGGATGGTTTGTTAGATAAGATGTTTCATTATTAATAAGACCTTGTCTACTTTTCGCATTTATTCCAAAATGAGTTAAAATCTTTTTCGAAACTTTTGATTACCTGATTGGGGACATCCTCTTTTGACTTGCCTACTAACCTGTGATCGGGGTCCGTAGGCTCTCACTTCTCTACCGTGGAAGTAACTTCGCCACAGGGCTAACTCTTCACACCTCACTCGTTGGAGCCTCGCGACAATACGGCTCCAATGCAAGTTGTTAAACGTGCTTGAGAAGTCGATAATAAGGCCTAGTACGTAACGTTTTTCGGATCTGCTAACCGTCCGCTTCACTTCATGCCAGGCACTTTCGGTGCACTGGCCAGGCTTGAAACCGAACTGCTTTTCACTTTGCTGGTTGCCCAGTTTAGCTCGCAGTCGGAAGACCATCAGTCTCTCCGGGACCTTCCCCAAGACCGGTAACAGACACACAGGCCTATACGATCCGGGGTTGGTCAGATCTCTATCGGGTGACTTGAGTAGTGTAATTACCCTCCCAAGTTTGTGTAGGGAAGACTCCGGTCTGCAAGCATCGGTCGTAGAGGCACTGAACGTGCGCAGGGGCTACCTTCCATAGTCGCTTGACCATTTCAGGTAGTATCCCATCTACTCCGGGGGCTTTACCGGGTCTCAGCCTGCCAACGGCAGTCTCAACTTCCTCCCTGTCAGAATGCTCGTCGGGCATCCTGTACTCAGGCTCCCCACGATCCGGTTGAGGACCTTCGGGGAACCACACCTTCAGGAGGAGCTCAGTGCTCTCTCTCCAGGTTCGGCCGACTTCGTCGCCTACCTTGATCTCTCCTAGCTCTACGCTCTTGTTTTTCCCGCGGCAGATCTTGTAGACCTGTCCCCACGGGTCGCGGTTGCCCTCTACGTTGACAAACTCCCGGCAACTCCTTTCCTTTTCGGCTCTCATTGCTTTCGTGTAAGAGCGGATATCCTCTCTGTAGGCCCTTTGCAGGTCCTCCACGTCCGGATCTCCTCTACTTCGTGCTCTCTGGACTCGTTTCCTCCTACGCCTCAGGGCGTTCCTTTGGTTTCAGAGGTCGTTTGTCCATCAGAGAGGTATTGCCCTAGCAGGCTGCTTAACCCTTTTCAGTGCCTGGTCATTCGCGTCCACCACCTATCCTTGCAGCCGAGCAACCACCTTGTCAAGAGGTAGCCTCTCGAAGTCAGCTATAGGACTGACTCTTTGAAGATCCGCCTCCTTACAGTCTGCCCAACAGGCTTCCCTGGACCACGCTGGAAGAGCGGACGGCTCTCCGGTGGTATTGTTGGCTGCACTCACAGTGATCTCAATCAGGATGGGATTGTGATCGCCAGAGGACCAGGTTGGTTCTATTCTCCATGCTACATTTCCGCGCAGCCCCCTTGGGGTGACGTCAATGTCGCTCTCCGCTACGGCCGTCTCGTATGTGGACGTTTCCGAGCATACGTTTGGAACCTCTAACTGATGGGGCAGGATCACCTGTTCCGTTTCTTTTACCTTCATCCATGCATTCACCGTGCTTTTCCCTGTTCTAAATCCATACTGTTTGTCACTTAATTGATTATCATATTTATTATTAATTCTATTTACCAACACCCTTTCCAACACCTTTCCCATAACGTTCAGCAGACAAATCGGTCGAGAAGATGCCACATCATCCTTGGGTCTATCTGGTCCCTTTAATATAACCACCACACTAGCCTTCTTCCAATCCGTTGGGAATATGCCTTGTTGTATACAATCATCGAACAACTGTAATAAATACTCTGGGACAACCCTCCAAAAGGTCCTCGCCACTTCCGGAGGAAACTCATCCAATCCCGGCGCTTTACCTAACTTCTTCTTCATTATTACCTTCTCCACTTCCTCTTCTGTCACACGCATACACCGTCCTTCTCTACACACCCTGTTCATTACCACTCCTCTAGGAAAGAATGATCCCAATAAAGAATCCATTCTCACCTTCCAATCATTAATTTCCTCATTTCCAGTTCTTATACATCCCATAATTCCTTTATTCCTTTTCCCAAGGCATATCGTGTATACATCAGTCCCTCCAGTTATTTTCTTTGCTTTTATTTAGTTCTCACATACTGTACAACTTATGGAGATTTAACGTGCAACACCTTACCATCTGATGATAAATCAACACGTCAAACCACCACAGCTGAGCCGTGATGGAATGAAAAGGGCTCCCCGGGGTCTCCCCTCCGTCAGACGGATTGGTCCCGGGAAGTCACCGATGTGGTTCGGGCTGGTGCATCAGCCGTCGCCGGTGGGTCTATCCATGCCCCGCTTAGTACGTAATTGTTTGAGGTCACGGTATTGGCGTCTACCGATGACCTCGTGGTCCAGCACGCGGACCGTCAACCACTGCCCCCACGAGTCCATTCCTCAACATAGACCTAAGACGCGCACCCTTCACTCGGTTACTCTTATGCGCTCCCCGGGCTTGGGAGGCCTAATCCCATGGTACCAGGGCACACTGGTTTGCCATCCCAGCAGAGGGGCGATGCTGCACTCGCTTTACCTCGCTAGTCCTCTCGGGGTTCGTGGGGGGGATACTCCCCAAAGCAGTGATGGGTGCATGTTTGACGCAGCCGGCGCGCCAGTACACACGGTCCCATACTACCCCCGTGCTTATCACAGTTCTTTTCCACTCTTAGTACTCTATACTCGCTACGGGGCTACAGCAAGCAGCCGCCGCCTTCTCTCAAAAAGCCTCCAGGCGAACTCTCTCAGGGCATCATGTCTCTCTCTTGTTGCCAGGACTTGGCCCACATTCGGCTCTCCTGTGAGGTCCCAAAATACGCCGAGATGTATAAGGACTCGAATATCGTCGCAGAGCGGGCACCTGACCAGCAAGTGTTCCCAACTTTCGAGGGGGTCCCCACATAAACACGCCTCACTTTCTGCCAATCCTCTCTGGTACAAGAACCCTTTCATGCTGCCATGTCCGGTGATCAAGTACCCCGCTGCCATGCTAGGATCAATCCATCCGCTCGACCTAACAGTACGAACGTCTGGAATGAAGCGGTGTGTGACTCGGCCGTTTACCGACAGGTCCCACCCATCTTGCCACTTTCGTAAGATCCTTCTCTCTATCACTTTACGCACCCCTGGTGCCGACAGGCCGGCGATTTCATCATTGCTGACTACGTCTCCGGTCTCCATCGGTATCCCACGCCTCGCCTTGAAAGTGAGCGCCCGCCTCTCTGCCTCTAGTACCCACGGGATCTCTCCCATGAGTACCTGCATCGCGTCGGTAGAGACGGTTCGACACACCTTCAGACACGCCAGGAGTGCTACCCTCTCACATCGCCTCATTAGGTTCTTCCCTACCACCGTACGGAGCGTCTGGTACCAAACGCTTGACCCGTACAGGGCACACGCAGTCAGGAGGCCTTTAAACGCACAGCGGACTGCCCGCTTACCCAGCCCCCACTCCGTGCGCAGGACTCTTCGCAGGGGCCCAACTACTGTTAATAGCTTGCTCCTTAATGCTTCGAGGTGTGGCCGAAAAGCCAACCTCTCTCCTACGCACACACCGAGGTATTTCGCGGTTCGCACATACTCTATTGTGAAGTTGCCGCTTCTCACCACTGGCGGCCGAGTATCAGCCAGCCTTCCCTTAAGCAGCATACAACACGTCTTCTGGGTCGAAACGGAAACGCCAACCGCCTCTCCCCACCTCACAGCTACACCTCGAGCAGTGCTACCTCGGTGTTCCAACTTCCTCCTGCTGCTGCCCTCGACTAAGACTAATAGATCGTCGGCAAAGGCAACAACACTCGTCCCCTCTGTCTCATACTCTCTCAATAGGACATCCATCATCAGATTCCAGCATTCCGGACCGATGACGGAGCCTTGGGGACATCCTCTTTTGACCTGCCTACTAACCTGGGTTCGTGGTCCATAGGCCCTCACTTCTCTATCGTGGAAGTAGCTTCGCTACAAGGCTAACCCGTTGGAGCCTCGCGACAATATGGCTCCATTGCAAGTTGTCAAACGCGCTTGCGAAGTCGATGAACAGGCCTAGTACTGTTATGAAGTGGATTCGGTAGAATTTAATAAAAGATAAATCTTTTATCTTCTTTTCCTTTGGAATACTTCAAAGAACTAACATAATAAATGTCGCTTATTATATTAGGAGTTACACCACTAATTATTGCTTAACCACTACTTTTTGAATAAAAAAAGATCTGGGTGGATTATATGTGCTTTTATTAACTAGTAGCATAAGACTAAACTTTACATTACAAAAGGTCCTTATATATTGTATGTTTGACGTCATCACAGCGGATGTGATAAGATAAACATATAAGCTAAAATAAGCGAAGTCTACATTATAACAGTACGTAACGTTTTTCGGACCTGCTCACCGCCCGCTTCACTTCATACCAGGCACTCTCGGTGCACTGGCCAGGCTTGAAACCGAACTGCTTTTCACTTTGCCGGTTGCCCAGTTTAGCTCGCAGTCGGAAGACCATCAGTGTCTCCGGGACCTTTTGAAAAGTATAAGCATTAATTGGTAACGTTGCTTTAAAACTAAGTTCGTTAATTACTACAACAAAACTAATAATTCTTTTACAAGTCCAACTACAAGCTAAATTACGTGCTTCATCTTCATCAACGTGAGAAAGAATCCAATTAAATTTATATTTTTTGTATAAATTATTAGTATCAATTTTTGTAAATGTGATTTCAGTAAACCCTTCATTACTATATAAAAAACAAATATTTTCAAAAGTATCAGTTATTTCATAAGGAATTGAAACATCAATTATATTATCATTTGCAGACATCTGAAATTAAATACGAGATCGTTTAGTTGGTGGTTCTAAATCTTTATTGTTATTATATGAATGGTATGATTTATTTGAGTAATCAATTTCTTTTTGAATTTCACTTTGAATGTCAATTGACGGAACGTTATGAATTCCGCAAGTTAATAAATTAGTTTCAATTTGATGAACAAATTCTTCTTCATTTTCAAATGGTACTCTAATATTTTGTTTTAGCATATAATCAATTTTATCCATTAAAGTTCCAATTCTGTTATAAAGAGTTGACCATTTAATTTTAAATCCTAATATAAACATACAAACATAATATGTCGAAGTTATATTATTAAATGTTAATGATAATGGTTTACAGTAAACTTTTGAACTCGGCCAAAACATTTCAATTATGTCGGCAAGGCCATTACAATTATCTGTTTCTGAGAAAGCACATATACGAGGGTGGATTGATAAGTTTCCGGCCTGACCAAGAAAAACAAGGTTTTTAAAAAATTTTTTTTTTTATTTCTCAACATAATCTCCTCCAAGGCTGATACATTTCTCATAGCGGTGTTCCAGTCTATTAATGCCATCTCTATAGACTGATTCGTCAAGCTCCTCAAAATAACCATTTACAGCTTCGATTACTTCTTCATTGTCCGCAAATCTCTTACCGCCAAGCCATTTTTTGAGATTAGGGAACAGAAAATAGTCACTCGGGGCTAGGTCTGGAGAGTAAGGAGGGTGCGGCATCAATTCAAACTTTAGATCGTTGATTTTAGCCGTCGCAACGATTGACGTGTGCGCTGGTGCGTTATCGTGATGAAACAAGATTTTTTTCTTCGCCAGATGAGGTCGTTTAATTTTCACCTCGTGGCTCAAACGTTGCAATAAGTCTGCGTAGTATTGACCAGTGATAGTATTACCCTTTGCAAGGTAATCAATGTATATAATACCTCTTGCATCCCAAAAAACAGTAGCCATAACCTTGTTCGCCGAAAAAATTGTTTTTGCCTTCTTTGGAGTTGGTTCCCCTGGTCCAATCCACTGTTTAGACTGTTCTTTGGTTTCAGGAGTGTAGTGGTGGACCCACGTTTCGTCAACGGTTACGAATCGACGCAAAAATTCGCTTGGATTACGCTTATACAATGACAAATTTGCGGTAGAAATGTTTTTTCGAATCAATTTTTGGTCGACTGTTAGCAAACGCGGCACCCATCTTGCACAGAGCTTTTCCATATGCAAATGTTGGTGCAAAATATGTTGCACACGTTCATATGACATCTTACAGGTCTCAGCTATCTCACGCACTTTCAATCTGCGGTCTCCCAGCACTATTTGATGAATTTTTTCGATCATATCTGGAGTTGTGACCTCAACGGGGCGTCCTGAGCGAGGCCCATCAGAGGTGCTCACACGACCCTTTTTAAACTCGGAAACCCACTGCTTAACGGTTGAATATGACGGGGAGGATGTCCCCAGTGTTGAGTCCATCTCTTTTTTAATTTCCTTCGGCGTTAACCCCTTCAAATAAAAGTATTTGATGACAGCACGATTTTCCTGCTTTTCCATTTTTACGAAAACCACAGAGGCGTCTTGTTCAGCGTGCTGTCAAACCTACACTAGCAAGGAGATCGGGCTGAAACTATAGCTACAAGCTATCCAAGGATGGTACTATAGAATGTCACCTCAAGGTAGGCCTAGTGGCGTCATCTCTTGGTTAGGCCGGAAACTTATCAATCCACCCTCGTATATGTTTGATTATCAACAACCATGTTAGTGCTTACCTTAACAATTCCGTATTTTATTTGTTGTTTTTGAATTTTTCGATTTCCACTTTCACCTTGAAGTGTACCTTTTGTATTATGTTCTGGCCCTGATGGAGTATCAATTTGATGTTGTCCTTGTGATTGAACACTTGTAGCTTGATCAGTAACTTGTTGATTAGTTGTGGAAGGTCCTTGTTGATCGGCAGTGTTTGAACCAGTAGGTTTTTTTTTTGAAGTAGTACTACTGGAATCTGTTAATTTTCTTTTAGTACTACTTACTGTAGGTGGATTAATAGCTGAGCCAGATTTTTTCTTTGGTGTTGCTGGTACTTTAGTTTTAGCAATTTTCGTAGGTGTACTAGTTGACGTTGATGGTGAACCAGGACGTTTTTTTACATCTGCTGGTTTAGATTGATTACTTGTTGATGTAGTTGGTTCAGGAGTTGTAGCTTTTGAGTTTCAAAATTTTCGTTTTCCCACTCTTCGTCTGAAAAGAAATTACTTCTAGTCATTGGTTGATTAAACCACATTATAGTATTATTATCACGAAGAATATTATGAAACCATGCTCGTAAACGTGGAGAACGTTGTTGAACAATTCGAGGATTTTTTTTTAAATCGTCCCATGTTAAATTCAAACGTTTTAATTCAGTGTTCATACGAGCATACCAAACACTATTGGTACTTGGATTGAAAGACATTATGAAAAGAATGTACTTACCCGACTGACTGTTGTCACTATAAAATACATTTATGAATTACGAATATCTATAAATACCTGATGTTATCTCAAGCATGCGCTTAGGACGAAAATGTTCGTTATAATCATTTACGAAGTTTTCTCGTTCTTCTATTGGTGTTTTTATGTATGCTTGAATTTTGTTGATTTCATGTAATTTATATAAAACTTTGTATTGTAAATTTAGGTCTTGGGGGAGGTCCCGGATTTGATTACCTGATTGGGGACATAATCTTTTGACTTGCCTACTAACCTGTGATCGGGGTCCGTAGGCTCTCACTTCTCTACCGTGGAAGTAACTTCGCCACAGGGCTAACTCTTCACACCTCACTCGTTGGAGCCTCGCGACAATACGGCTCCAATGCAAGTTGTTAAACGTGCTTGAGAAGTCGATAATAAGGCCTAGTACGTAACGTTTTTCGGATCTGCTCACCGTCCGCTTCACTTCATGCCAGGCACTTTCGGTGCACTGGCCAGGCTTGAAACCGAACTGCTTTTCACTTTGCTGGTTGCCCAGTTTAGCTCGCCGTCGGAAGACCATCAGTCTCTCCGGGACCTTCCCCAAGACCGGTAACAGACACACAGGCCTATACGATCCGGGGTTGGTCAGATCTCTATCGGGTGACTTGAGTAGTGTAATTACCCTCCCAAGTTTCTACTGTGTAGGGAAGACTCCGGTCTGCAAGCATCGGTCGTAGAGGCACTGAACGTGCGCAGGGGCTACCTTCCATAGTCGCTTGACCATTTCAGGTAGTATCCCATCTACTCCGGGGGCTTTACCGGGTCTCAGCCTGCCAACGGCAGTCTCAACTTCCTCCCTGTCAGAATGCTCGTCGGGCATCCTGTACTCAGGTTCCCCTCGATCTGGTTGAGGACCTTCGGGGAACCACGCCTTCAGGAGGAGCTCGGTGCTCTCTCTCCAGGTTCGGCCGACTTCGTCGCCTACCTTGATCTCTCCTAGCGCTACGCTCTTGTTTTTCCCCTTCTAGACCTGTCCCCGCGGGTCGCGGTTGCCCTCTACCTTGAAAAACTCCCGCCAACTCCTTTCCTTTTCGGTTCTCACTGCTTTGGCGTAGGAGCGGATGCCCTCTCTGTAGGCCCTTTGCAGGACCTCCACGTCCGAATCTCCTCTCCTTCGTGCTCTCTGGACTCGTTTCCTCCCTCGCCTCAGGGCATTACTTTGGTTTCGGAGGTCGTTTGTCCACTAGGGAGGTATTGCCGTCGTAGGCTGCCTAGCTCTTCTCAATACCTGGTCATTCGCGTCCACCACCCATCCTTGCAGCCGAGCAACCACCTTGCCGAGAGGTAGCCTCTCGAAGTCAGCCATAGAACTGACCCTTTGAAGCACCGCCTCCTTTTAGTCGGCCCAACAGGCTTCCCTGATGGACCACGCTGGAAGAGCGGACGGCTCTCCGGTGGTTATGTTGGCTGCTCACTCAGTGATCTCAATCAGGATGGGATTGTGATCGCTGGAGGACCAGGTTGGTTCTATTCTCCATGCGACATTTCCGCGCAGCCTCCGTGCGAGGGTGACGTCAATGTCGCTCTCCCTTACGGCCGTCTCGTATGTGGACGATTCCGACCGTACGTTTAGAACCTCTAACTCATTGGCCAGGATCACCTGTTCCAGGCTCTCCCTTTTCGGAACTTTTGCACTCCGGCCTGTCATGCCCTTGCTGTGCCACATATGCGACTTAGCGTTGGCGTCAAGGCCGATCAGCAGCGCTCTCCGCCTGCTTCTCTCCACGACCCGCTCGATACTCCGTATGCTGTGCTCAATATCGCCAGCGAACTGACAATATTGGGAACAGACATACAACTCACCGAACGGTCCGCTCAGGTAGGCCAGCGCTTCACACCTGGTCAGGTCTTGGCTTAGATCGACTACGTCGACCTCGGAGCTGTCTATCACCACAACCGCTTTGGGATCTTCTGCACCCTGCTTTCCCACAATCACCATCCCCGAGGGCAGTCCTCGGACGCCGCCGTCCACGGCATATGGCTCTTGTAGCAAGGCAACACTAATCCCGTTCTCACGCATAAGCACACCGACTTCGCACATGACCACATAGGATCTCCTACAGTTCATCTGGAGAACTCTTATGGTCGTGTTCGCCATCACGCATATCGACTTGCTCTATCCTGCACTGCCATTTTGAATACAGGGCAGGATCTCGCCTTGGTCAGGTGACCGTGTGGCAATTTCCGTGCCCGACAGTTCACACAGCTAATTGGCCTGTCGCAGGCCGTTCGCTGGTGTCCCTCCTCTCCACAGCGGAAGCAAAGCGCGGAGACTGTGCTTCTGCAGGATGCTGTTTTGTGCCCGAACCCTAGGCACTTGAAACAGCTCAGTACATCATCGGTGTCCTCGACCCTACACGACTGCATGCCGAGGTACATCCTTCTCTCTCTTAGTACGGACTCCTTCACTCGAGGGGTTACCTCGAGCGTTACCCAGCACTCACTAATCGGGCATGCACCACTTTCACCTTTACGTACTGCAGGAGCCTTTTTCCTACCTCGTATTGTCACCCGAGAGGCGAACTCCTCGGGTGAAATCACTCCCTCCAGGTTTTTGGCCTGGAGATCCCTAAGGATCTCCTCGTCTGTTAGGGCCGATGGGACATCCTTGATCAGGATCTTCGGCCCTATCTTTTGCGGGGTGGCGGCCGTGAGTCCCTGCTTCTTGAGCTCTTCGCTCTTTAGCAGTTCCTCTGCCTCTTCGGAGGTCTTCGTCTCAATGACGACTCCCTCCTTCACTCTGCGCAATGCACACACCCGGACACGTCCGAGTGCGCCACCCACTGCCAATACTTTGGCCTTAACCTCATCCGCAGTGAGTTTCTTGTCGTGTGACCTCATGATCACCGCGACACCTTTCTGCTTTGAGGCAGCCTTGTTACCAGGCTTGGCCGTCTTTACAGTGCCCTTTTGGACAGGGCGGCTAGGTTTGGGAGCTTTAGCCGGGGTCGGTTTACCCGACGTTGGCTTCCCCCCTCGAACCTTGTCCGCAAACGACACCCCTGGTTGTACCACCTGGAGCCGCGACCGGACGCGATCTCCTTCTCAACGAGGGCTTCTAACAAGATACCCTCGCACTCGGCATGCCTGTCCAGTATATACCTGGCGGCCGCCTTGGAGATCTTATTGCCTTCATCGAAGACAAAGCTACGGAGATCATCCCCGATGCGCCTTATCCTCTCCAGCTCTCGTGCCCTGAGGTCCTTGCGAGCTCCCGCCGTCACCGGCAGTCCTGCGCTCTGAGGTTCCTCAGGTCTCTTGGTCTCACTCTTGGGCCCCTCCGCGACCGACTCCTTCGATCTCGGGACCCTCTTTACACTGATGACCAGGCTCTTAGCGGATTCGGGCTCGTCGATTTTGGTCACCGCCTTGGTCGCAGCCCCTTTGCCGCCCTTCGCCTTCTTAGCGGGGTGCGGCTTAGTTGCCTTGGAGACCTTCGCCTCCTCAGCAGCCACCCCCGTCTTGTTCCCACCCTTGGCCTTGGGTTTTCCTACTCTCACCCACGGCCTGTACTCTTCGGAGGATTCAGACACGTGGGTCTTTCTCACTACCCCTTCAGTCAAACTTTCAGCTCTCGCCCTTAGCCTGGTGCGGGGAGCACCACCCGACAGCCGTCTCGACGCCTCACCTTTACCTGCCCGCTTACCAGGTCTCCACCGTCCACACGGCGGGTCTGTGGCCTCGCATCACCACTTCTCACAGGCTCGGACTTACCAGCGTCCGGCTTGTCTACAGCGTCAGACTCGCCATCAGATGAACGACCCCTTTGCTGGCCGGTAGCTCTGCCAGACATCCCACACCGGCGTAGGGATGCCTCACTCTCACTCGATGAATCAGCACAGTTGCTTAATAACGACCGGGCGGGGGCCTGCCCTGGAACCCTCATCCCTGCCGGCTCTGCCCTATCCGACGGGGCTGAAGCAGTTACCTTCTTATACTCATTAGACATTTTCATAGCAAAAATTGGTGGTAGTAGTTAGCGCCTGACAAGCCTCTTTAAGGGATCTCCAGCTAGTTCGGTCGCCCCCCCCCCACCACGCCAAGGTGACTACCAAGGGGGGGTCACATACTGTACAGCAATACCACTGCGAATAAAAACACTTGAAAGTCTAGATCATTCAAATCACTGCCGTAATAGTAATTTTTAACACTGTCACCACAGCCAGTATAGTTTGTCGGTTGCGCAACTATATATATTATCGGTCTACATTTACAACAAAACACAAATCCAATATGTAAAGTATTTTTACAATAAGGTTTATATCTATTTAAATCTTCATTTGTAATACAGGTGTTATAATTCTTTTTATTTTTACTCCGGGATACCAATAGAATTTTGTAACAGAGAAACGGAAATAGTGTTTTAACATACGTTTTCATTGAAATATATCCCATTTGGACGCTCTTTAACGACGTAGCGTCCAAACAACCGTTATGCTTGTATCCGTTCTTGCGTAAACACGCAATTTATAAAGCTCGGTATATTATTTTATGGTGTTAATTCGATCATGTTGCCGTATCTTTCTTTTTGCCACTGAGAAGTTCCTGTCGCAGGGCAGGAATGAATGGCCTCCTATGAGAAAGTATTGCTCAATAGTTTCAAACCGTCCTAATTCCACCAAAGCACAACGTAGTGTGATTATCGTGTGGTTCTTATCTGACCACCACAGCCATCAGAAACAACATGCAAGTAGGATATCTAGGTGCAAATCTCCTTATCTGCCAATGTTTTTCTTACGGCAGTTCCGCTCGTTAGATTTTGGCCTCTCAGTAGTCGGCCCCCCCTCTCTTGTGTCATGTGGGTGTTTTTTGTTGTTATCCGNATCCCTAACAGCTACCCATTCTTTAGCGTTGACTGCTAAAGAAGTTTTCAACTTTTCTGCGTCTTCTTTCCTAGCACAGTCAATTACTACGTCACCTGATCTAGTAGATTTAATGTTTTTAACCGCGATATTTGTTTAACCGAATCGACCGTTTTAAACACTACTTTTTTTAATGTAATCCGCCCCTTTTCCTGCATCTTTAGATTCTATCCTAACAGAAAAACTATTCTCACTAACCCTATTTGTCTGTTGCTTCCCTACTTTCAACCTGTCAGCGTAAGAAATTAATTGCGGTGTATTTACAGTTTTTGCCGCAGACTCCCTGGCTTCTTTTATTTCCTCGTCTTTTTTAAAAAATGGTATGTCGCAGCTCCTTAACGACTCCCGCCATTTGNTCTACTGTTAATTATGCTCTTTTCCGCTTCAGAACTGGAATAAGTACATGGTGCTCTTGCTCTTTTAAAAAATCGACCACGTCACGGAAACCGCGATCAACAATGCAGATGTCACCTGGTTGGAGAAGCGAATCCTTCCTCGAATATACATCTTAATATACCTGCGTCGTTCGTCGTTCCATTATAGGAGCCTGCTATATCAACTACATAGCCATTTGTTGTACATATAGTAAAGGGCTTACACAGTGGTGTTTTCTTCTGTCCACTGTAAGATTTTCTTTGGTAAACATTGTCCCTGCTTTTTTCATGTCTAATGTAAGTTCCATCAAATATTAAACCAAGACAAGTTTCTGCAAATCCGAGTGGATGGTTTGCTAGATAAGATGTTTCATTATTAATAAGACCTTGTCTACTTTTCGCATTTATTCCAAAATGAGTTAAAATCTTTTTCGAAACTTTTGATTACCTGATTGGGGACATCCTCTTTTGACTTGCCTACTAACCTGTGATCGGGGTCCGTAGGCTCTCACTTCTCTACCGTGGAAGTAACTTCGCCACAGGGCTAACTCTTCACACCTCACTCGTTGGAGCCTCGCGACAATACGGCTCCAATGCAAGTTGTTAAACGTGCTTGAGAAGTCGATAATAAGGCCTAGTACGTAACGTTTTTCGGATCTGCTCACCGTCCGCTTCACTTCATGCCAGGCACTTTCGGTGCACTGGCCAGGCTTGAAACCGAACTGCTTTTCACTTTGCTGGTTGCCCAGTTTAGCTCGCAGTCGGAAGACCATCAGTCTCTCCGGGACCTTCCCCAAGACCGGTAACAGACACACAGGCCTATACGATCCGGGGTTGGTCAGATCTCTATCGGGTGACTTGAGTAGTGTAATTACCCTCCCAAGTTTCTACTGTGTAGGGAAGACTCCGGTCTGCAAGCATCGGTCGTAGAGGCACTGAACGTGCGCAGGGGCTACCTTCCATAGTCGCTTGACCATTTCAGGTAGTATCCCATCTACTCCGGGGGCTTTACCGGGTCTCAGCCTGCCAACGGCAGTCTCAACTTCCTCCCTGTCAGAATGCTCGTCGGGCATCCTGTACTCAGGTTCCCCTCGATCTGGTTGAGGACCTTCGGGGAACCACGCCTTCAGGAGGAGCTCGGTGCTCTCTCTCCAGGTTCGGCCGACTTCGTCGCCTACCTTGATCTCTCCTAGCGCTACGCTCTTGTTTTTCCCCTTCTAGACCTGTCCCCGCGGGTCGCGGTTGCCCTCTACCTTGAAAAACTCCCGCCAACTCCTTTCCTTTTCGGTTCTCACTGCTTTGGCGTAGGAGCGGATGCCCTCTCTGTAGGCCCTTTGCAGGACCTCCACGTCCGAATCTCCTCTCCTTCGTGCTCTCTGGACTCGTTTCCTCCCTCGCCTCAGGGCATTCCTTTGGTTTCGGAGGTCGTTTGTCCACTAGGGAGGTATTGCCGTCGTAGGCTGCCTAGCTCTTCTCAATACCTGGTCATTCGCGTCCACCACCCATCCTTGCAGCCGAGCAACCACCTTGCCGAGAGGTAGCCTCTCGAAGTCAGCCATAGAACTGACCCTTTGAAGCACCGCCTCCTCCTAGTCGGCCCAACAGGCTTCCCTGATGGACCACGCTGGAAGAGCGGACGGCTCTCCGGTGGTTATGTTGGCTGCTCACTCAGTGATCTCAATCAGGATGGGATTGTGATCGCTGGAGGACCAGGTTGGTTCTATTCTCCATGCGACATTTCCGCGCAGCCCCCGTGCGAGGGTGACGTCAATGTCGCTCTCCACTACGGCTGTCTCGTATGTGGACGTTTCCGACCGTACGTTTAGAACCTCTAACTCATTGGCCAGGATCACCTGTTCCAGGCTCTCCCCTCTCGCAACTTTTGCACTTCGGCCCGTCATGCCTTTGCTGTGCCACATATGCGACTCAGCGTTAGCGTCAAGGCCGATCAGCAGCGCTCTCCGCCTGCTTCTCTCCACGACCCGCTCGATACTCCGTATGCTGTCCTCAATATCGCCAGCGAACTGACAATAGTGGGAACAGACATACAACTCACCGAACGGTCCGCTCAGATAGGCAAGCGCCTCACACCTGGTAAGGTCTTGGCTTAGATCGACTACGTCGACCTCGGAGCTGTCTATCACCACAACCGCTTTGGGATCTTCTCCAGCCTGCTTTCCCACAATCACCATCCCCGAGGGCAGTCCTTGGACGCCGCCGTCCACGGCATATGGCTCTTGTAGCAAGGCAACACTAATCCCGTTCTCACGCATAAGCCCACCGACTTCGCACATGACCACATAGGATCTCCGACAGTTCAGCTGGAGAACTCTTATGGTCGTGTTCGCCATCACGCGTATCGACTTGCTCTATCCTGCACTGCCATTTTGAATACAGGGCAGGATCTCGCCTTGGTCAGGTGACCGTGTGGCAATTTCCGTGCCCGGCAGTTCACACAGCTCATTGGCCTGTCGCAGGCCGTTCGCTGGTGTCCCTCCTCTCCTCAGCGGAAGCAAAGCGCGGAGACTGTGCTTCTGCAGGATGCTGTTTTGTGCCCGAACCCTAGGCACTTGAAACAGCGCAGTACATCATCGGTGTCCTCGACCCTACACGACTGCATGCCGAGGTACACCCTTCTCTCTCTTAGTACGGACTCCTTCACTCGAGGGGTTACCTCGAGCGTTACCCAGCACTCGCTAATCGGGCATGCACCACTTTCACCTTTACGTACTGCAGGAGCCTTTTTCCTACCTCGTATTGTCACTCGAGAGGCGAACTCCTCGGGTGAAATCACTCCCTCCAGGTTTTTGGCCTGAAGATCCCTAAGGATCTCCTGGTTTGTTAGGGCCGATGGGACATCCTTGATCAGGATCTTCGGCCCTATCTTTTGCGGGGTGGCGGCCGTGAGTCCCTGCTTCTTGAGCTCTTCGCTCTTTAGCAGTTCCTCTGCCTCTTCGGAGGTCTTCGTCTCAATGACGACTCCCTCCTTCACTCTGCGCAATGCACACACCCGGACACGTCCGAGTGCGCCACCCACCGCCAATACTTTGGCCTTAACCTCATCCGCAGTGAGTTTCTTGTCGTGTGACCTCATGATCACCGCGACACCTTTCTGCTTTGAGGCAGCCTTGTTACCAGGCTTGGCCGTCTTTACAGTGCCCTTTTGTACAGGGCGGCTAGGTTTGGGAGCTTTAGCCGGCGTCGGTTTACCCGACGTTGGCTTCCCCCCTCGAATCTTGTCCGCAAACGACACCCCTGGTTGTACCACCTGGAGCCGCGACCGGACGCGCCGCCATCGCGATCTCCTTCTCAACGAGGGCTTCTAACAAGATACCCTCGCACTCGGCATGCCTGTCCAGTATATACCTGGCGGCCGCCTTGGAGATCTTATTGCCTTCATCGAAGACAAAGCTACGGAGACCATCCCCGATAAGCCTTATCCTCTCCAGCTCCTGCGCTCTGAGGTCCTTACGAGCTCCCGCCGTCACCGGCAGTCCTGCGCTCTGAGGTTCCTCAGGTCTCTTGGTCTCACTCTTGGGCCCCTCCGCGACCGACTCCTTCGATCTCGGGACCCTCTCTACACTGATGAGCAGGCTCTTAGCGGATTCGGGCTCGTCGATTTTGGTCACCGCCTTGGTCGCAGCCCTTTTGCCGCCCTTCGCCTTCTTAGCGGGATGCGGCTTAGTTGCCTTGGAGACCTTCGCCTCCTCAGCAGCCACCCCCGTCTTGTTCCCACCCTTGCCCTTGCGTTTTCCTACTCTCACCCACGGCCTGTGCTCCTCGGAGGATTCAGACACGTGGGTCTTTCTCACTACCCCTTCAGTCAAACTTTCAGCTCTCGCCCTTAGCCTGGTGCGGGGAGCACCACCCGACAGCCGTCTCGACGCCTCACCTTTACCTGGTATCTCCACCGTCCACACGGCGGGTCTGTGGCCTCGCATCACCACTTCTCACAGGCTCGGACTTACCAGCGTCCGACTTGTCTACAGCGTCAGACTCGCCATCAGATGAACGACCCCTTTGCTGGCCGGTAGCTCTGCCAGACATCCCACACCGGCGTAGGATCAGCACAGTTGCTTAATAACGACCGGGCGGGGGCCTGCCCTGGAACCCCCATCCCTGCCGGCTCTGCCCTATCCGAAGGGGCTGAAGCAGTTACCTTCTTATACTC
The DNA here is from genome assembly GCF_000699045.2 of Agrilus planipennis. Classification (NCBI taxonomy): domain Eukaryota; kingdom Metazoa; phylum Arthropoda; class Insecta; order Coleoptera; family Buprestidae; genus Agrilus; species Agrilus planipennis. Next base: position 46,144 of record NW_020439164.1, on the reverse strand, counting down.
ATTAGACATTTTCATAGCAAAAATTGGTGGTAGTTGTTAGCGCCTGACAAGCCTCTTTAAGGGATCTCCAGCTAGTTCGGTCGGCCCCCCACCACGCCAAGGTGACTACCAAGGGGGGGTCACATACTGTACAACTTATGGAGATTTAACGTGCACCACCTTACTACGAACAGTAAATTCACACGTCAAACCAACACAGCTGAGCCATGATGGTATGAATGGGCTCTCCGGGGTCTCCTCTCCGTCAGACGGATTGGTCCCAGAAAGCCACCGATGTGGTTCGGGCTGGTGCATCAGCCGTCACCGGTGGGTCTATCCATGCCCCGCTTAGTACGTTTATGTTTGAGGTCACGGTATTGGCGTCTACCGATGACCTCGTGGTCCAGCACTCGGACCGTCAACCACTGCCCCCACGAGTCCATTCCTCAACATAGTCCCAAAACGCGCACCCTTCACTCGGTACTCTTATGCACGTCCCGGGCTTGGTGGGCCTAATCCCATGGTACCAGGGCACACTGGTTTGCCATCCCAGCAGAGGGGCGATGTTGCACTCGCTTTACCTCGCTAGTCCTCTCCGGGTTCGTGGGGGCGATACTCCCCAAAGCAGTGATGGGTGCATGCATGACGCAGCCGGCGCGCCATTACACACGGTCCCATACTACCCCCGTGCTTATCACAATCAGTTCCAGTTAGTACGTTGCTCTCGCTAGGGGACACCAGCAAGTAGCTGCCGTCTCCTCTCAAAAAGACCTCTGGCGAATGCTTTCAGGGCCTCATGGCTCTCTCTCGTTGCCAGGACTTGGCTGACATTCGGCTCACCCGTGGGGTCCCAAAATACGCCGAGATGTATAAGGTCTCGGATATCGTCGTAGAGCGGGCACCTGACCAGCAAGTGTTCCCAACTTTCGACGGGGTCCCCACATAAACACGCCTCACTTTCTGCCAATCCTCTTTGGTACAAGAACCCGTTCATGCTTCCATGTCCGGTGATCAGGTACCCTGCAGCCATGCTCGGATCAAACCATCCGCTCGACCTAACAGTGCGAACGTCTGGAATGAAGCGGTGTGTGACTCGGTCGTTTACCGACAGATCCCACCCGTCTTGCCACTTTCGTAACATCCTTCTATCTAGCTCTTTGCGCACTCCTGGTACCGACAGACCGGCGATTTCATCATTACTGACTACGTCCCCGGGATCCATCGGTATCCCACGCTTCGCCTTGAAAATGAGCGCCCGCCTCTCTGCCTCCAGCACCCACGGGATCTCTCCCATGAGTACCTGCATCGCAGCGGTAGAGACAGTTCGACACACCTTTAGGCAAGCCAGTAGTGCCACCCTTTCGCATCGCCTCATCAAGTTTATTCCCACCACCGTACGGAGCGTGTGATACCAAACGCTTGATCCATACAGGGCACACGCAGTCAGGAGGCCTTTATACACACAACGGACAGCCCGCTTGCCTAGCCCCCACTCCGTGCGCAGGACTCTTTGCAGGGGCCCTACTACTGTTAATAGCCTGCCCCTTAATGTCTCGAGGTGTGGCCGGAAAGTCAACCTCTCTCCTACGCACACACCGAGGTATTTCACGGTGCGCACATACCCTACTGTGAAGTTGCCGCTTCTCACTACTGGCGGCCGAGTATCGGCCAGCCTTCCCTTAAGCAGCATACAACACGTCTTTTGGGTCGAAACGGAAACGCCAACCGTCTCTCCCCACCTCACAGCTACACTCAGAGCAGTGCTACCTCGGTGTTCTAACTCCCTTCTGTTGTTGCCCTCGACCATGACCAATAGGTCATCCGCGAAGGCCACAACGCTTGTCCCCTCACTCTCATACTCTTCTAGTAGGACATCCATCATTAGGTTCCAGCATTCCGGACCGATGACGGAGCCCTGGGGACATCCTCTTGTAACCTGCCTACTAACCTGGGTTCGTGGTCCGTAGGCTCTAACTTCTCTCTCTTGGAAGTAGCTACGCCACAATGCTAGCTCTTCACATCCCACTCGTTGGAGCCTCGCGACAATACGGCTCCAGTGCAAATTATCAAACGCGCTTGCGAAGTCGATGAACAGACCTAGAACATAGCGTTTTTCGGACCTGCTCACCGTCCGCTTCACTTCATGCCAGGCACTCTCGGTGCACTGGCCAGGTTTGAAACCGAACTGCTTTTCGCTTTGCTGGTTGCCCAGCTTTGCTCGCAGTCGGAAGACCATTAACCTCTCCAGGACCTTCCCCAGGACCGGCAACAGACACACAGGCCTATACGATCCGGGGTTGGTCAGATCTCTATCCGGGGACTTGAGCAGAGTAATTACCCTCCCAAGCTTCCACTGTGTAGGGAAGACTCCGGTCTGCAAACATCGGTTGTAGAGGCACTGAACGTGCGCAGGGGCCACCTTCCATAGCCTCTTGGCCATTTCAGGTAGTATCCCATCTACTCCGGGAGCTTTACCGGGTCTCAGCCTGCCAACGGCAGTCTCAACTTCTTCCCTGTCAAAATGCTCGTCGGGCCTCCTGCACTCAGGCTCCCCTTGATCCGGTTGAGGACCTTCGGGGAACCACACACTCAGGAGGAGCTCTGTGCTTTCTCTCCAGGTTCGGCCAACTTCTCGGCCTACCCTGATTTCTCCAAGCGCTACGGTCTTGTTCTTCCCGCGGCAGATCTTGTAGACCTGTCCCCACGGGTCGCGGTTTCCCTCAACGTTGACGAACTCCCGCCAACTCCTTTCCTTTTCAGCTCTCACGGCTCTGTTGTAGGATCGGACACCTTCTCTATAGGATCTTTGTAGTTCCTCCACGTTCGGTTGTCCTCTCCTCCGTGCTTTCTGGACCCGTTTCCTCCTACGCCTCAGGGCATTCCTTTGGTTTCGGAGGTCGTTCGTCCACCACGGGGGTACTGCCTTAGCAGGCCGCCTAACCTTTCTCAGTACCTGGTCATTCGCGTTCACCACCCACCCTTGCAGCCGAGCAACCATCTCGCCGAGGGGTAGCCTCTCGAAGTCAGCCAAGGGACTGACCCTTTGAAGTACCGCCTCCTCCCAGTCTGCCCAACAGGCTTCCCTGATGGACCATGCTGGAAGAGCGGACGGCTCTCCGGTGGTATTGGCTGCACTCTCTGTGATCTCAATCAGGATGGGATTGTGATCGCTAGAGGACCAGGTTGGTTCTATCCTCCAGGCGACATTTCCGCGCAACCCCCTTGCGAGGGTGACATCTATGTCGCTCTCTCCTACGGTCGTCTCGTATGTAGACGTTTCCGACCGTACGTTGAGAACCTCCAACTCGTGGGTTAGGATAACCTGTTCCAAGCTTTCCCCCCTCTCTACCTTTGCACTTCGGCCCATCATACCCTTGCTATGCCACAAATGTGACTCAGCGTTGGCATCAAGGCCGATCAAAACCGCTCGTCGTCCGCTTCTCTCAACGACCCGCTCGATACTCCGTATACTGTCCTCAATATCGCCACCAAATTGGCAGTATTGGGAACAGACATACAGCTCCCCGAACGGGCCGTTCAGATACGCGAACGCCTCACACCTGGTCAGGTCTTGGCTCAGATCGACTACGTCGACCTCAGAGTTGTCAACCACTACTACCGCTTTGGGATCCTCTCCACCTTGTTTCCCTACAATCACCATTCCCGAGGGCAATCCTCGGACGCCGCCATCAACAGCATATGGCTCTTGCAGCAAGGCAACACTAATCCCCTTCTCACGCATAAGCACTCCGACTTCGCACATGACCACATAGGATCTCCTACAGTTCAACTGGAGAACTTTTATGGCCGTGTTCACCATCACGCGTATTTGCTTGCCCTTTCCTGCATTGCTGCTATGAATAACGGGCAGGTTGCCGACTTGGTCGAATGATCGGCCGGCATCTTCCTTGCCCTGCAGTTCACACAGCTTATTGGCTTGTCGCAGCCCTTCTGCTGGTGACCACTCTCACCACAGCGGAAGCACAGCGCGGAGACGGTGCTTCTGCAGGTTGCCTTCTTGTGTCCGAACCCTAGACACCTGAAGCAACGTAGTGCGTCTTGGGTGTCCTCGACTCTGCATGACTGCATGCCGAGGTACACCCGCTTCTCGCTCAGTACGTATGTTTTCACTCGAGGGGTTACCTCGAGCGTTATCCAGCACTCGCTGGTCGGGCATGCACCACTTGTACCTTTCCGCATTGCAGGAGCTGGCCTCCTACTTCTGATCGTCACCCGAGAAGCGAACTCCTCGGGTGGGACCACATCCCCCAGGTTCTTGACCTGGAGATCCCTGAGGATCTCCTCGTCTGATAGGGCCGCAGGTACATCCTTTATGAGGACTTTCGGCCCTTTCTTCTTCGGGGTGTTGACCGAAAGACCCTGCTTCTTGAGCTCTTCGCTCTTTAGTAGCTCTTCTGCCTCGGCGGAGGTCTTCGTCTCGATGACAACTCCCTCCTTCACCCTTCGCAGCGCACACACCCGAACTCGTCCGAATGCTCCACCAATTGCTAGTACTTTGGCCTTGACCTCGTCCGCGGAGAGTTTGTCGTCTAGTGATCTCACGATCACCGGGACGCCCTTCTCCTTCGAGGCAGCCCTATTACCAGGCTTGGCCGTCTTCTTAGTTTCTTTTGATACTGGGCGGCTAGGCTTGGGAGCTTTAGCCGGGGTCGGTTTACCCGACTTTGGCTTCCCCCCTCGCACTTTGTCCGCAAACGACACCCCTGGTTGTACCACCTGGGGAGCCGTAACGACCGGACGCGCCGCCATCGCAATCTCTTTCTCTACGAGAGCTTCCAATAGGATGCCCTCGCACTCTGCGTGCCTGTCCAAAATGAATTTGGCAGCCACTTTCGAGATTTTATTGCCTTCATCGAAGACAAAGCTACGGAGACTCTCCCCGATCTGTCTTATCCTCTCCAGCTCCTTTGCCCGGCGTTCCTTACGAGCTCCCCCCGTTTCCGGGGATCCTATGCTCTCAGGATCTTCGGGCTTCTCACCGGGCAACTCCTTGGGCCCCTCTGCGACCGACTCGTTCGGTCTCAGGACCCTCTCAACCCGGACAATCAGGCTCTTGGCAGGCTTGGGCTCATCGACCTTAGCCACCGCCTTGGTCGCAGCTCTTTTGCCGCTCTTCGCCTTCCTGGTGGGGTGCGACTTAGTTGCTTTGGAGACTTTCGCCCCCTCAGCAGCCGCCTCCCCCTTATCGCCCTTGGCCTTGGCTTTGGGCTTACCAACTCTCACCCACGGGCCGTACTCCTCTTCGGAGGATTCCGTCACGTGGGCCTTCCTCACTACCCCTTCAGCCAGACTTTGGGCTCTCACCCTCAGTCTGGTGCGGGGAGCACCACCCGACAACCTTTACCTTGCCTCGCCCTTACCTGCCTGCTTGACCAGGTCTCCCCCGTTTGCACGGCGGGTCTGTGGCCTCGCGTCTCCACCACCAACAGGTTGTGAGCCTGTGGGGCAAACCTCTGCAGGTTCAGGCTTCTCGGCACCTGACTCCTCTACAACGTCGGGCTCGCACTCGCTTGCTCCATCACGAGCCCTTCGCTGGCCGGTAGCATCTCCAGACACCCCACACCGGCGTAGGGATGCCTCACTCTCCTCCGTCGCATCAGAACAGTAGCTTGATGGAGACCGGGAGGGGGCCTGCTGTGGAACCCCCCGCCCTGCTGGCTCTGCCCTTTCCGAAGGGGCTGAAGCAGTAACCTTCATCTCATTTTTCTCCATATATCATTGCAATTTGGTGGTAGTGCTTAGCGCCTGACAAGCCACTTTAAGGGATCTCCAGCTAGTAGGTCGAGCCCCCCCACCACGCCAAGGTGACTACCAAGGGGGGGTCACATACTGTACAGCAATACCACTGCGAATAAAAACACTTGAAAGTCTAGATCATCCAAATCACTGCCGTAATAGTAATTTTTAACACTGTCACCACAGCCAGTATAGTTTGTCGGTTGCGCAACTATATATATTATCGGTCTACATTTACAACAAAACACAAATCCAATATGTAAAGTATTTTTACAATAAGGTTTATATCTATTTAAATCTTCATTTGTAATACAGGTGTTATAATTCTTTTTATTTTTACTCCGGGATACCAATAGAATTTTGTAACAGAGAAACGGAAATAGTGTTTTAACATACGTTTTCATTGAAATATATCCCATTTGGACGCTCTTTAACGACGTAGCGTCCAAACAACCGTTATGCTTGTATCCGTTCTTGCGTAAACACGCAATTTATAAAGCTCGGTATATTATTTTATGGTGTTAATTCGATCATGTTGCCGTATCTTTCTTTTTGCCACTGAGAAGTTCCTGTCGCAGGGCAGGAATGAATGGCCTCCTATGAGAAAGTATTGCTCAATAGTTTCAAACCGTCCTAATTCCACCAAAGCACAACGTAGTGTGATTATCGTGTGGTTCTTATCTGACCACCACAGCCATCAGAAACAACATGCAAGTAGGATATCTAGGTGCAAATCTCCTTATCTGCCAATGTTTTTCTTACGGCAGTTCCGCTCGTTAGATTTTGGCCTCTCAGTAGTCGGCCCCCCCTCTCTTGTGTCATGTGGGTGTTTTTTGTTGTTATCCGCCATTTGTATGGGAGGAGGCGGCTCTCTTTGGAACCTTGGGGCAGCCGCGGTATGTGGCGCTATGGATCCCTTTACAATTGGCACAAGTGGGAGTGGCATCCTTCTTGTCCTTAGTTTTGTATTCTGCGGTTATATGGTTACGGCCACAGTATGATTAATTAATTAAAGTATTTACATGGTGCCGCTGCTCCACCCTTCGGTACTACAGCGGCGGTATTTCGAAATTATATATTTACAAAAGAGATATGTGCGCTACTTTAATTATATAAGAATAAAACTAAAAATAAACTAATTAACTCGATATAACTACAATCTCTACTTTTTCCCCTCCGTCTGCTCTTATCGCGGGAGAAAAACGCCAGAACCTTCGAAAGTAATTTTATTGTTTATTTTTACATAAGACAATTTATTGGTGAGCAGAGAGGGAGGAGGGCCTGCATTAATTATACTTACATTGAGTTAAGATGCCCCGTTTCGAACATGCAATACGATGTTTCCACACGTGGAATTTATTTATTAAAAATAGAATGTAACTAAATTAATTGTACAAATGTATTGCATATTCGTATCGGAACATCCGGTGAAAATTAAAATATCGCATATGAAAATATTTACAAAAGTAAAATGTACCACTAGGAGAATTAGAGTTCGCTTCTGTGCAGCCTGGGAAATATTTACATGTGGTCCAGCATTCGCTGCAAGGGTTGGGGAAACCCAGAAAAACCCAACCAGACTACTACGAATTCTTACCCATTGCATTGCTTCGGCACCAACACGACAGCGATATTTCGCCGATCGAATGTAATCAAAATAAAACTAGCAAGAATGTTAGATATACCGTACTGCTTTTCGTTTTAGTGCTGATGCATCGCCCTATGTATACATAAGTATTAACATTAAAAGACAGGAAAAATTAATACAAAATAATAAAAGCAGAACCGAAGCTCACAGTTGAAAGTTTATATATACATATTTACATAAACCCCGAATAAAAAATATCGCGAAATTTTGAATTTTGTTTATCCCGGCCTTCGCAAATTCATCCGCAGCGTCGTTTTTTGCATTACCAGAATGCGACGGTGTCCAATGGAAACGTAGGGAAATTTTCGGCGGCCAAGTTCCCACGTTTCCAGTTGTAGCCGTCAAAACAGACAGGCTGTCCGTCACGATGGAGCACTCCTTGATTATGTCCGTTTGCCCCTATAGATGTGTTACTGCCTGTCGTAGTGCTACCATTTCGCACTGAAAGATAGTACTATTTTCCGCGATGGTGAAATTTTCCCGATGAATTTCCGTATCGCCGTGGTAGAGTATGAAGGATCCTCCAGCTCGTCCGTCGTCCAATCTCGATCCATCCGTATAGCAGACAGTCTCGTAGGCATTTTGGACTCCTTCCGTAAACCGGAAGTTGTCCATATCCGCTGGATGCGTAGTGTCTGCCCGGTTGACACGTCGTTCGAGCTGTCGGTCCTGGAGTTGTAGATCAATCCTGGAGTTGTAGATCAATAATGTCGTTGTGGCGTGGTAGATCAGCAAAAAGTCTGTACTTTTTAGCTATTTCCTGCAACAACAAATCAAACGGCAGTACTCTACTCAAGACGAAAGCCGCTTCCGTAGAAACGGTGTGATACGCCGTTGCTGCTTTTACAACCAGAGTTCTTTGCGCGCTTAAAAGAGACCTGCATTCTTTTACTTTACACCCATCTGCCCAAATCGGTGCTCCGTATAACATGGCCGATTGTGCCGCGCCCTCGTATACTTTTGACAATGCCGCGCCCCTGAAACCGCAAGTTAACCTTGCCGCCGCCGCAATTTTGTGTGAAATTTCTTTCCCTCGGTTTTGGAATAATTTTTACGGACTGTTTTTTCCAGCAGGCTGGAAAAATGCCCCTTTTAAAACAATGGTTAAAAATTTTGGAAAAAACGTCCGGTGCGGTCTGAAATGCTACCAGGGCTGCGTCGGAAGTTATCCTTTCGAGTCCCGGTGCTTTGCGCGGGTTCATCCTGCTAGCGACGCGTTCAATTTCCGCGTACGTGATATCCTTAAAAAATGGGTTATTATCAATTAAATTTTGTGCGGCCGTGCGAACTCGCTGATGCGATTCACTATCCGTGCCGCGATCGTCCGACGGGAAAAAATAATCTAAAATAAACTCCGCGGTGTCCCGGTTGTATTCCGCACGCTTGATCTCCCGTGCCGCTTGATTTTTTTTGCGCTGAAAAGAACGTCTAACTTTCCGCGATTGGGACTTTTTTCGGTGAGTTGTTTGGTCCACCACGGTACACTTTTTGCGAAAGGTTTTTCAGTGGCATAGAAGCCTCGCACGCTGTAACTATGCAGTAATTTGAAAAGTTTGCTCGTTCTGAAATGTCATTTTCGTCGATTAGTACTATATTTCCTATGCTTTCCCTAAAACTGTCCGAAAATGTTTGCCAATTTGCTTTTTTATTATAANCATTCGGCTCACCCGTGGGGTCCCAAAATACGCCGAGATGTATAAGGTCTCGGATATCGTCGTAGAGCGGGCACCTGACCAGCAAGTGTTCCCAACTTTCGACGGGGTCCCCACATAAACACGCCTCGCTTTCTGCCAATCCTCTTTGGTACAAGAACCCGTTCATGCTTCCATGTCCGGTGATCAGGTACCCTGCAGCCATGCTCGGATCAAACCATTCGCTCGACCTAACAGTGCGAACGTCTGGAATGAAGCGGTGTGTGACTCGGCCGTTTACCGACAGGTCCCACCCGTCATGCCACTTTCGTAACATCCTTCTATCTAGCTCTTTGCGCACTCCTGGTATCGACAGACCGGCGATTTCGTCATCGCTGACTACGTCCCCGGGATCCATCGGTATCCCACGCTTCGCCTTGAAAGTGAGCGCCCGCCTCTCTGCCTCCAGCACCCACGGTATCTCTCCCATGAGTACCTGCATCGCATCGGTAGAGACGGTTCGACACACCTTTAGACAAGCCAGTAGTGCCACCCTTTCGCATCGCCTCATCAAGTTTGTTCCCACCACCGTACGGAGCGTCTGATACCAAACGCTTGATCCATACAGGGCACACGCAGTCAGGAGGCCTTTATACACACAACGGACAGCCCGCTTGCCTAGCCCCCACTCCGTGCGCAGGACTCTTCGCAGGGGCCCTACTACTATTAATAGCCTGCCCCTTAATGTCTCGAGGTGTGGCCGGAAAGCCAACCTCTCTCCTACGCACACACCGAGGTATTTCACGGTGCGCACATACTCTACTGTGAAGTTGCCGCTTCTCACCACTGGCGGCCGGGTATCAGCCAGCCTTCCCTTAAGCAGCATATAACACGTCTTTTGGGTCGAGACGGAAACGCCAACCGTCTCTCCCCACCTCACAGCTACACTCAGAGCAGTGCTACCTCGGTGCTCTAACTCCCTTCTGTTGTTGCCCTCGACCATGACCAGTAGGTCATCCGCGAAGGCCACAACGCTTGTCCCCTCACTCTCATACTCTTCTAGTAGGACATCCATCATTAGGTTCCAGCATTCAGGACCGATGACGGAGCCCTGGGGACATCCGCTTGTAACCTGCCTACTAACCTGGGTTCGTGGTCCGTAGGCTCTAACTTCTCTCTCTTGGAAGTAGCTTCGCCACAATGCTAGCTCTTCACATCCCACTCGTTGGAGCCTCGCGACAATACGGCTCCAGTGCAAATTATCAAACGCGCTTGCGAAGTCGATGAACAGACCTAGAACATAGCGTTTTTCGGACCTGCTCACCGTCCGCTTCACTTCATGCCAGGCACTCTCGGTGCACTGGCCAGGTTTGAAACCGAACTGCTTTTCGCTTTGCTGGTTGCCCAGCTTTGCTCGCAGTCGGAAGACCATTAACCTCTCCAGGACCTTCCCCAGGACCGGCAACAGACACACAGGCCTATACGATCCGGGGTTGGTCAGATCTCTATCCGGGGACTTGAGCAGAGTAATTACCCTCCCAAGCTTCCACTGTGTAGGGAAGACTCCGGTCTGCAAACATCGGTTGTAGAGGCACTGAACGTGCGCAGGGGCCACCTTCCATAGCCTCTTGGCCATTTCAGGTAGTATCCCATCTACTCCGGGAGCTTTACCGGGTCTCAGCCTGCCAACGGCAGTCTCAACTTCTTCCCTGTCAAAATGCTCGTCGGGCCTCCTGCACTCAGGCTCCCCTTGATCCGGTTGAGGACCTTCGGGGAACCACACACTCAGGAGGAGCTCTGTGCTTTCTCTCCAGGTTCGGCCAACTTCTCGGCCTACCCTGATTTCTCCAAGCGCTACGGTCTTGTTCTTCCCGCGGCAGATCTTGTAAACCTGTCCCCACGGGTCGCGGTTTCCCTCAACGTTGACAAACTCCCGCCAACTCCTTTCCTTTTCAGCTCTCACGGCTCTGTTGTAGGATCGGACACCTTCTCTATAGGATCTTTGCAGTTCCTCCACGTTCGGTTGTCCTCTCCTTCGTGCTTTCTGGACCCGTTTCCTCCTACGCCTCAGGGCATTCCTTTGGTTTCGGAGGTCGTTCGTCCACCACGGGGGTACTACCTTAGCAGGCCGCCTAACCTTTCTCAGTACCTGGTCATTCGCGTTCACCACCCACCCTTGCAGCCGAGCAACCATCTCGCCGAGGGGTAGCCTCTCGAAGTCAGCCAAAGGACTGACCCTTTGAAGTACCGCCTCCTCCCAGTCTGCCCAACAGGCTTCCCTGATGGACCATGCTGGAAGAGCGGACGGCTCTCCGGTGGTATTATTGGCT
>NW_020439164.1:1825-29063 GCF_000699045.2 Agrilus planipennis | reverse complement strand
CGGAACACACGGTTGTATTCCGCGCGCTTGATCTCTCGTGCCGCTTGATTTTTTTCGCGCTGAAAAGAACGTCTAATTTTCCGCGATTGGGACCTTTTTTCGGTAAGTTGTTTGGTCCACCACGGTACACTTTTTGCGAAATGTTTTTTAAGTGGCATAGAAGCCTCGCACGCTGTAACTATGCAGTCATTTAAAAAGTTTGCGCGTTCTGAAATGTCATTTTCGTCGATTAGTACTATATTTCCTATGCTATCCCTAAAACTGTCCGAAAATGTTTGCCAATTTGCTTTTTTATTACAAAACCTACGGTCAACGATATTAGTTTCGTTTTTGTCAAACGAAACCTGCCACGTGATTAATTTGTGGTCAGAAAGTGTTTCTTCGTCTGATAAATGCCAATTTTTTATTAAAGTTAATGCATTAAAATTTGCTAACGTTAAATCAACAAAACTTGACCCGCGATGTCCAACAAAAGTAGGTTCGACATTATTATTTAAAACGATAAAGTTATTATTTTCAAATATTTCCAAAATATTATTACCTTTATTGTCATTTATCGGACTGCCCCAAACATAATTTTTCGCATTAAAATCACCTGCCATAACAACAGGTCTTGTTTAGTCGAGTTTTGAGAAAACGTCATTAAGGCGTACGAGAAACTTGTTCTCGTCGACGTTCGACCCCGCAGGTGGTAAATAGACATTAACAAGAACTATCGTTATGGTATTTACGGTAATTTCAACAACAATTATATTATCGCAAGAAATACTTTCTAAAAATAAGCAAGAAATATTTGAATTATTTGCAATAACAGCTATATATAATAACAGAGATTGCTAGTAGCCGCCTTGCCCTTACCTAAATTGATTTGGCCTAAATTTAAAACGAAATCCGCGTCGGGGCTATTTTTATGGTTTTTAATTTCCATAAAAATCTATGTTTGAAAGGATTGAATTTTTAATCCTGTTCATAGTCGGGCAAGACGGACTTTTAGCTTCGTGGTCAGTATTAACAGGCGCATGTTTTTTGTCCCTATTTGACCTAACGCAAACAACGCAGGAAGTCGTTTTGGACTTCGGAAACTGTGTTTTCCGCCGCATTTACCACAAATTTGTTCTTTCACTTTGCAATCTTTAGATAAATGATCAAAATCATAACACTGAAAGCACTGCAGCATAGAGAAGTGGTCCCTAACGAAAACCCTTTGCCAATTTAAGTAAATCGGCCTATCCAATAATTTCTTCCTTAAAATGGGATTTACCTCGAAAACCGCGCTATAAAAATCTTTATTTCCCCTGCTCTCAAAAACCGCTAATTGTTTAAAATCTGCCTTAAATTTGTTAACATCATTGCCGCAGTGTTCGTCCTCAAAATCATTGTGCCCTAATATAGTTTCATGTATGTCCTTCGCGTTCAACTCCTTGCTAATACGATCTATCCTGACACGAGGCCAACTTTTTTTAATGTCCCTAACAGCTACCCATTCTTTAGCGTTGACTGCTAAAGAAGTTTTCAACTTTTCTGCGTCTTCTTTCCTAGCACAGTCAATTACTACGTCACCTGATCTAGTAGATTTAATGTTTTTAACCGCGATATTTGTTTAACCGAATCGACCGTTTTAAACACTATTTTTTTAATGTAATCCGCCCCTTTTCCTGCATCTTTAGATTCTATCTTAACAGAAAAGCTATTCTCACTAACCCTATTTGTCTGTTGCTTCCCTACTTTCAACCTGTCAGCGTAAGAAATTAATTGCGGTGTACTTACAGTTTTTGCCGCAGACTCCCTGGCTTCTTTTATTTCCTCGTCTTTTTTAAAAAATGGTATGTCGCAGCTCCTTAACGACTCCCGCCATTTGAACCAGACTCTCCATTAAAAGATCCGCCGTTTCCCTAATGACCTTTCTGTCCGCGACTTTAATGGTTTCCGCTTTCATCGGTAACAAGACCTGGATGATTTTAAAAAACCGCCTCGCGTCGCCGCTCAACACGTCTTCCGGAAGACTTCCCCTGACGTGAGTTAATTCGCCGCTGTCCCTACGTTTCGGCTTTTTCATTTTCGAACGTTTCGCAAATTCGGGCTCGTCGTCGCACCATTGTGAGTTTTTTCGTTTCACGGACTCTTGCGCACACTCCATTGCACTCGATTCGCTCGCGAAACTTGTAACCGAACTGGTCCGGACACGTTCGCGTTGACTCGCACTGGTAGACGTGGCTACTCGCTGGCCTTCCGACATCGAGCAACCGATCGGTACGACTGCTCGATGCGAACTGGTTACGGCCACAGAAAGCGCAAACCCATGCGGCGTGACAATAATTGGCCGTATGAAACAACGGCGGCATTGCGGGACGTCTTTTGTGGCCTTTTATAGCTCAACTTTGACATTGAGCCCGCAGACCTTGCCAAGTTCGAAGATTGACTTGGACTTTGTGGAAGAGCGGTCCAGACGAACGGACAGTAAGGGCCAGATTTTTCCACCGTTAAGCCATTCGGTGGATGCCGCAGATGGCAAAGCCTTTATGGATAAGCTCGGCTTTGACATCTTCAGTGGAGATGTCTTCGCAAACTCCACGAAGGACAACATGGAGGTCGCGGTCTTGTGTAAGTTGGTTCGTAGAGAACTCAACTTTCGATTCGTCGAGGAACGACCAGAGTCGACGAAAGTCGTCCACGGAATTGGGATAGAATCTCATAGAGTCTTTTGTATTTATCCCCCGACGAGTGGCGATGCCGTGGCTGTCCATGGCGCGTAGAATTTTCGGCCAAGGGGACTTCTGGCGGATTTCGATGGGGGGGAGCTTTGGCGTTTTGGCTGGTAGCGCCAGTCTCTGCCTCTGAATCAGAGGACGTTGGAAGATGGCGAAGACAGAAAGGTGGCACGTCTTCGGCGCTTGTTGCGTCCCTTCCCAGTGAAGCCGTCAGCGGTGGTGGGGGGAGGGTCTGAATCGGATGATTCAGCCCGAGTGGCAGGGGAAGGCACAACGTCGCACATTGGAGTCGAAGTGGAATTTTCTGCCTGAGATATTCATTGATAATGGCGAGCTTGGACTTCAGCTCGCTCACTAAGGACATGACTTCCGCGATAGAAAGTCCCTCCAAGATTGCGGGGCTCTTGGAGGTAGCCATTTCGAAATGGCTAGCGGACGGAGCTAATCTACTCAGATGGGACGTGGTGTATATATTCAGATGTACGGAAATAGGTTACTTGTTAGTTTTGAATTAGTGGTGGTGAGGGGAGTTCAGAGGGACTTTGCGTACTCCGTCCCAAAGAACTATTGGTTAGTTATAATAAAATTGATGAAACTTACCTAAAAACGGCTGGGCAATGTGTTGTAATCTTGAAGAAATCACAAGTTCGTGCGAGCTCGAATGGTTCGGGCTCGTATGATGACGATGGGCGTGGTCTCGAAGAGTCGCTGTTGTAGTCGTTTGAAAGCACGGAATGTCTAGAGAACGATTGTGATGGTTATCGAGCGTGTTGCATGCTACAGCGGTTGCTGGTAGACTATGTATGTAAATAAAATGTATTTCTTTAATTAGATTTAAACGTCGCGCCCAATCAAGTTATCAAGTTTATGCATTTGCCCGTAGGGGGAGATAGCGTAGCAGAAAAATCGTAATAGTAAACACGAGCGCGACGTGGCAGTTAAGAATAAGCACGAAGTGCAATAGATAGATTAATCGTAATTAAATCCAAAAATTGTAAACCCAAAATTGTAAAAGGGAACGACAGTGATAATTATAAACCTTAATGTCGTTTCTTTGTTTTACAGAGCAACACATGAGTCTATTATAGTTCCCAAAGTTTCAAAATAATAACATTATATGTATGCTAGGTATACTACGTAATAGTACAATTTTTATCACCACTATCATTAACATATCGTAGACATATTTTTGTTACCCTTTTAAAATAAGAACGTTTCTTAGAATCGTTTCTTTTAATGCCTCGAAATCATATTGCGTTTCGCGTCTCAACTTTTGATGAAATGCGTCGTGCATAGGGCGATTGGGCGTTATCATTCCTAATTGTATCAATCCTTTTTTGTAAGAATCAAGCCCATGTCTCCAATTAAAATTAATACGTTATTGTACATTTCTTCGTTAATTTGCAAATTTGCATTTGTTGTTCTAACACGTTTCTGATGTAATATATCTTCGGCCATGTGATCTTTATATTTTTTCCATAAATTAATCTATCTATCTTTTTTGCCCTTCTTCGTCTGTCCTGTTTTTGTATTTCCGCCTTTCGTCTATTAATCCTACAATCTCATTTGTTATCCAGGGTTTCCTACTTTCGTTTTGTTTAAGACCTAGTACCTCTGTAGCTGCTGACTTTAGACACGTTTTAATGCAGTTCCATTCTGTCTCTATGTCCCCGTCATTCGTTTCTCCAGCCGCCATTAGTATTTCGTCTGTCATTTTACCTAGCCTATCACGCGCTTCGTTACATTTTAGCTTTTCTAAGTCGAGACGTCTCCTACCTGCCCTCTTTTTCAGAATTTTGAATTTAAGATTGGTCTTCATAACTACTAAATTATGATCGCTATCTATATCTGCTCCTGGATAACTCCTACAGTCCTTCACTTGATTTTTAAATCTTTGCCTAACAAGTATGTAATCTAACTGATATCTCCCTAAATCACCTGGCATCTTCCACGTATAGCGCCTCCTAACGTGATGGTTGAATAAAGTATTCGCGACGGTTAAGTTATGTTTATCGCAAAATTCTATCAGCCTATCTCCCCTATCATTTCTATTGCCTAATCCAAAAGAACCTGCTATTGCACCCACTTTACCTTCACCTATTACTGCGTTGAAATCTCCTAAAACTATTAGGTTGTCCTGTCCTTTCACTAAACTTAACACGTCTTCTATATCTGCATAAACTGCTTCTACGTCTTCATCACTGTAAGATGATGTAGGCATGTAGACCTGCACTAATACCGTTCTTACCGGCTTTGAGTTTAATTTAACCATAACTATCCTATCGCTTTTTTGTAAATAACTTTCTACACTCTGCCCTACTTTCCTACGCATTACAATTCCTACACCTGAATTACCTTCTACAGATCCTGTATGTATTACTCTAAAGTCCCCACTCCAGAAGTCTCCAGCTTCGGGCCAACGGACTTCACTTATACCTACTATATCTAATTCTAATCTATCCATCTCTATTTTTAAATTTTCTAATTTCCCTACCTGCCTCATTGACCTAACATTCCACGCTCCGACTCGTGAAACATTGCACCTATCCCTATTGCACTTATTGATGACATCCCCCGAGGTAGTCCCCGCCCGGACATCCGAATGGGGGACTAGTTTACGTCCGGAGTGCTTTACCCCAGAGGACGCCATCATTTAATTTCAGTAGTTGAACGTTTTACTCGGGATCATAATGTGGTGGTTTCCCGTTGCCTTCCACATCGCAGTATTGTGCATCAGAGTGCCATACCGATCCTCGTGATCTCTGCCACCCTGAGTACTGAAAGAGCTGCTGCCCTCTTTCAGGGACTTGTCTTAGTCTGGTTTCTCTTTAAGAACCCCTCCTTTATGGTTGAACCTATGGTCCGGCTCCCTAAATCATCAAAACTCGCAAGCCAATCCACCCACTCTAGTTTGTACCAGAGTTTCGTCAAGGTTCAAGTCCCGTCGGATCGGTCGTTGTCAATACTTATATTAAATCTAATGAGATCTCATTAATTACTATTGATCATTTGATCACGTGGTTGATTGATTGTCTATCATCTGTGGAGTTCTAGCATTCAGATTGTTTTTTGAGAGCAAGGACAGTGGCAAGTTCTCAGTATCTGTGCCTGACCGATCTGAATTTTCCACATTTGCAGCTGAAATGTGTTGTTCCCTCGATTTATCAGATAAGACAGCAATATTCTCACTGTTTGTGACAACGCAGAGGGCACAAACGCCTCTTCAGAAACAGTATGTGGGTTATATGGATATAACCCTGTGGCTCGAAATTCATTCGAGATATTGGTAATAGTCATCTCTCTCATATTGAAAGAAAATCAAGGTATCAGGTATCCTACTCCTGATGAAAGAATTAACCACTTTTTCAAATAAATACTTTAATACTAGTTTTTTATAACTCACAGTTTTATTAATTAACGGTACAGTAAATATATTGTATTATTTTCACGTGCATACAATTTCACAAGCGCAATCGTTCTGTTCAATAATTTTTTTCTTCCTGAGAGTTTGTTGGCTTTTTGTTGATGGTTTCTTGGTTCTTCAATGTCGCGCCTTAGCATAACAATGAGGCCCCAACAGGGACACCTTCTCGCTGTTCTTACAATACAAAATAAAATTACTAATGTTCATTAGCTGCTGGTCCCTTTCGAATAAAATAGGTTGTCGGACAGTGTTTATAACCTTCCATATTCTTATATTTTGTAAAGGTTTACGGAATGCAAATTGAGTTAAAGTCATCGGTTTCTCCTTTATATTTAGGACACGTATACTTAATAGGTCGACTGCCACGGCGGGAGTGGACGAGTGCCCAAAGTTGGAGCATGATGGGCTCTGGGATAACAAAGGACGTTGATTGGACCATGATTAGCAGGTTTTGTTCTAGCACGGTCAGTGGTTGGGAGTTCTTTTCTTTCAACGTGATTATACGAAGCCAAGTCATGGCTGTCGCATTATACGAAATGTACTCCGGGAGCAACACCTTTCTGAGTGATGGATCGTCGGTGATGAGCTCGTTGAACATCTGCATGTCGATCAATGCAGGTGCGGAATGAGTGAACGTCTGCCGCTGCATCATCTCGCGGATTGAGAGCCCGGTTGCGAAAAGCGTAGAATCGGCTGTATTTGCTGATGACACAGCACTTCCTGCATTCTGTTGTTTTTTGGTTAGAGTAGGTAGCTCCATGAGGAAAGCTTTCTTGGGCTGTGAGGGACGAGCCTTGGGCCTTGAAAAAGGCCAATGCTCAGCGTTTGGGTCACGCTGATTTTCAGCCTTACCGCGGTAAACCTTTCTTGGGTTGGTGGGGCTCGTGGCCGCTCTGCTGGGTGATGACTTTGATCAGCCATTTGTGTTTTGCTATTTTAAGTTGAAATAGTAAAGGTTGGTTTGTTTTGGCTATTTTGACTAAAAATAGTAAAGGGTTGGTTGGTTGTTTCGAGGGCGTTTTGAGAAACTTCTGTCCTGCACAATAAAAATGGCGTGGACGACCGCCAAGCATAGTTCCTATTTTGCCACGGCAGTCGTATACGACCGCTGTCAAGAGTTGTTATATTTACATTATCTGTATGGCAGCGGGTGAACCTATGATCAGTATGAGTACGGCATTCGACCGCTGTGGCATACAGGTCTAGGGTATTGGTGTGAATTTTTCAATTCGGCCTTAATAATGTGTACAGATGTATATTATACCTACATTTTTATTGCAGATGTCAAAAATCAGAAAACAATGCAAAATACAAGGGATGTAGGATAAATTAAAATGGATTTAACTTATGAAAATTTAATAATGTCTATTTTTGCTTTGCATGGGTAATATTGAAACAATCGAGACAAAAATGTGGCTGATTGTCGCAGGATCCACAGTAGGTTACAACATTTTTCACACGGTTTTTTGCTATTTCTCATAATTTCTTAGCATAGCATCCTTTGCAGTACTTTATCAAAGTGACCTTCCTTTTTGAGCAATTCATGCCCCTCAGTCGGTCTTGTTGGTCTTTCTAAATGTACATCATTTCCATTTGCATCGCACTGATTAGTTAAAAGTGATCTTATAATTTTTTCTCGAAATTGTGCGATTTTCATTTTTTTGTGAGCAAGCTGATTATAAATGATATGTCCATTGACAAGAGAAACTGTAGGGCGAGTTTTCTGTACCATTTTAGAAACTTACTCAGAGGTGAATGGTAACTTGCCATCTGGTCAGACTGATCAATCGACGACTTTGCTTCGTTATATTCAATCACGGCCCGTGGCTTCTTTACTACATCAGTACGTCGCTGAACATCCTCACTTTCAATGGTATGCTTGGTAGATAGCAAAAGAACATCCGTTTTGTCTTTCCATTTCAGTACACACTTACCTCCATCATTCTCGACTCCAAAAACGTCTCCCTTTTTTAGTTTTTTTGTAACAACTTCTTTCAGGTTCCCGCGTCGATTGTAATTATTTGCGACAATAGTTCTGTTCTGCCTGCATAAAGTAAATTTTGTGATAACTTAAGCACACATTTATTGGCACATATGCATCTCCATTTTGTCTTTCTTTGCCACCATAAATTAGGATGTTCCATGTATAGCCATTACCGCTGCACAATTTGAATAAGTTCACGCCATATTTATGGGTTTTGTTTGGTATGTATTGTTTGATCAAAAGGCGACCGTGAAAAGGAACGACAGACTCATCGATACAAAATGTTCTACCAGGTGTGTAAACTGCTTGAAATTTCTTCACCATTGTATCTAATAAGGGTTTAATTTTGTGTAAACGGTCGTTTCTGGACAGTTTCTGTTATCAGAGAAGTGCCACACATAAACCGAAAAATAAGTTCGAAATTAAAATGTTTTTCTTAATGACCGGGTTTTGTAAAGCAGACAACTTAATGGATTTTTAGTCAATTTTTTATTTTGACGTTTCGGCTCCTTGGTTTGGGCCATCTTCAAAACTACAATAAATAAAATTAAAAACAACATTTACACTATTGAGTTGAAATGAAACAGAGTTTTTGTACAAATTATAACTGACCTTTTGTATGTTCTAATTACATTGTTTCTTCTTTATTTTGACACTGTTTTTGTAAAAGTATATTATAAAATTGTAATCGAAGTGAGTGTCAATCATTGAAAGAAAGTTAAATTTACACATTAATAAATAAAAGCAACACTGAGATGTAAAGAGGCTCAGAGTGTGATGACAGATACAATACAACTATTAAGAAGAAAATCGTAGACAAAGTCATCGAAATGATAACATAGATAAGGTGGCATCGACTTAATTAGTGGTGACCTTATTTTCGATTGGTGTATTTTGTGAACTACTATTCATATTAAATCTACAAACACAGAGAATTTTTTAAAAACTATAAACCTAGAGATTTTTTCACATCATTTACAAATCAGTTTACCATTCAAACGAAAAATAAATCATTCAATAAGTAATATAAACTTGATAAAATAGAATAGAAAGTGTGAAATTATAAGATGGACGTGTAAATGTCATTCAGTTTTTCTGTGTCTTTATGAACATTTAAGGTGTTTTTTGTTCTTTTAATATGTAACATTTCTGAAACACCCCTTTTATACCATTGTCTTTCTGCATCTAAAATCTTTGGATCGTTCCATTTCATATCGTGATTTTTTTGTATTCTATGTAATGAAATAACGTTGTGTTTATCAGGATAGTTTATGTTCTGTCTGTGTTGTTTAACCCGTATTTCTAATGCATTTTTTGTTTGGCCAATATATTTAGCGTCACAATCATTGCATTCTAGTTGATAAATGACATGATGTTGTCTAGTGAACAGTAAACTATATTTTCCTTTTTTAACTATTGTATCTAATTTGTTGTCAATTTTGCAAACAGTTTTTGTATTGAAATTCTGGAAATATTGTCTTAAATCTTTTGTCAAAAGTGAGTGAAAAGGTAATACTATGAAGTTAGGTTGTGTGTTTTCTTGGTTATTGTCATTAAGAAAAACATTTTAATTTATACTCTTTGCAAAACTATTGGTGTATTTTGAAAAGTGAAAGGAACAAGTTAGTGGCAGGCTTCCAGGGCATTGCCAGGTGCACTATTTTCAACTTGGTACCTAATGACATTTTTTGTTTTTTTTTTTACGTGGCAGTCAACCTGTTAATTTTAACAGGCATTTCTATAGAATGCGAACCATACAATTAGACAATAGGTAGACGTTGCTGTTCTACCGTGAACAACAACTGAATGACTAGTATTAATTCTGACGGCTATTTTATTTTAAAATGTGTAAAATCGACGCCTTTTACACGCTATGACTGCTGTAATGCTTAATTTTATATTATTCTATGAGCCATTCAAACTGATGATTGTAGTAGGGGAGACCGGGGATGGCTGACTAGTTTTTTACTGCATAATTCATATTTTTTGTGTTTTAACGTATCTAGACAAGAAAACCACGTTTATTGATAGAAAATCTATTGACGTAATAAAAATGTGTAATATTTACTTCTTAGTTTAGTATGATACTGATGATTTAATGCATTTTACAAAATGCTAAATCTTAATCAATCTACCCCTGGCCCTGCGTAGGCAGATCATAAGCCCGGGGTAAGTTGACTCATGTACCAATATGAGTCAAATCATGAGAAGAAGTAAAGAATTAAACTTTTTTTAATATAATGAGCCTTTCATTAAAAAATAAACTACTTAAATTAGATATACAAGCATTTCTTACAATGTCTTGTTCTTGAGGTAATCGGATTGATAGAGAAGGATGACGTTTAAGGAAAGAGCCCAACCAATCTTCACCAGTTAACAATTTTTCTCTCCAAGAATTAGGCATAGCTTTGTTATATTTTTTTTTGAGAACTCATGCTAATTTTCGAGTCTCATATGGCGTCAATCCATAATAAATATCTGCTGCCTTCCTTCAATAACTGACTAAAGCTTCCTCTTCTAGATTAGTAAAAATTTGTATATTTTTTACATATCCCACTGTGTCCAGGGTTAATTCTGCTCTCGTCAGTTTCGGATTCTGTTTCAATTTTTCTTTTAATTTGGCCACGTAACGATGTACTGTCTTGTAAGGAATGTTATACTGCTTTGATGTCGCATTAATGCTTTTGTCGTTAAAAATGACAGCATGACAAGCTCTTTCTAAGATATCTTTTGGTGTATCAGTTCGTTGAGTAGTTCTTTTATAGGTCCTCATTGTTCTATAACAGCAAAATTGCTATACTTACTTAAAAGTCCAATAAAAATTTAACTTACGTGTTGTTTTCAATTGCATATTTAATTTCGGTTGGTTGAATAATTATTATCCTACTATTGGCGAGAAAAGTTCAGCTTAGTTTGTTAAGCTTTGGTTTCCTCGAGAGCGGTGCCGTCATATAGCGGCCGTAAAGTTACGATGGGTTACGTCATTTGACGGTAAAGAAAAATGTGTCCAACCTTTACGGTGAAAAAAGATGTAAAGTCTCAAATCTTAACAAGCGGTCACCAAGTACGGTCTTGTGGTTTATGTAGTTGTACTATGGATGATATAGATCTAACTTTTAATTATGTTGGACGATGAAGACTTAGAAGAAAAGGTTCAGATGCAGTGAATCTTGGTTTTTTAAAAACCGAAAAGAAGAAGGTGCATTTGAAATTTTAATAAGTCGTCATTTACATAGCAACAAAAACAAATTTAGGGAATATTTTCACATAACTCCTGATTTGTTCAATCATATTTTGAATATTATAAAAGATGATATTACCTCACAAACAACAAACCGACTTACAAATCCGGTATCACCTGATCTGAAATTAAGTGTAATACAATCAAACTGGAAACCTTATAATAGTAAACAGGTTTTATTAAACTAAAATTCTGAAAACTAAAACAAATGAGTGAAGTTGGTTGCTGTTTCGGGGGAAATGACTGAATGATCAGCATCAGTTATAAACTCCTGCGGTGACAAAACGGGGGTTACAGATGGTGCAGACGGCGAGAAGACACCTTCAGAACGATACTCTTCAAATGTGGTATGTGAAGTGGACCAACTGGACGCTGAACTCGGTCTACAATTTGGTTTGGACAAATATTCAATTTCAGCATTGCCCACAATATTTCCAATCTGTAATCTTATTTTGGCTTGATCCCTTTCTGCCAATTTTTTACCATTTTAGCCATTGTCGTAAAAAACAAATCCGTTTCATGTACAGTTGCTTTACCTGAAGATGCTATCTCTTGTCGTTCAGCTATTTGTTTTAAAATTTGCAAGCGTTCATCAGAATTATTTTTCATTTTCTTGCGCTTTTGAAATGTTTCTTTGGAGGCATGTACAGTTTCGATCTCCGTTTAAGACAAATTTTCAATAACTGTACTCACTTGTGATGACTCCGCTTCTGCATTTTCAGTTTGGCTCACGTTTTCGTTGGTACAGGTATTCTTGTCGTCGCCCCGTATGTTACTAATTTGTTCTTTTTCAATAGCACTTATATTAGTAATAGTGCTGAAATCAGTATACTCAACACTTTGAAGAAGAAACTTTTAGATTTAGTTCAGATCGTTTCTTAGCCGCTTCTCCAGATGAACCGGTACTCGGTTTTCCTTTACGTCGGATATAATAGTCTCTAACGTATGACCATCTTTTACTGCATTCAACATCTAAAATCATTCAAATATTGAATAACAAAAGTATTATTTACAGATTTGGATATTGTAATATTCTTTTCAGATTTCTAGCTACTGGCTGTAAGATAGTTTGTTTTACTCACAAAACTAATTGTAGTTACCATGAATGCAACCCAACCTGCATCTCCTTCTCTTCCATAGGACCCAATATCAACTGCTATAAATTTATTCTCTGCATCTACAACAGCTAAAATAACCAGAGAATAAAATTCTTTGTAGTTAAAAAAAGAAGAACCGCTATTTTTTGGCGCTTTTATGCGCACATGCTTTCCATCAATAGCTCCTACACAATTGGGAAAGTTCCATAGCGACATATACAGGTCAATTGAAAAGTCCCCGGCCTAAAATAGTAAAACACATTTTTTTGCAAAATTCGTTTTTTTTATTCAACATAATTCCCTTCAAGGGTGATACACTGATTATAGCGATCCTCCAACTTTTCGATACCATTTTTGTAGTACGATTTGTCCTTTGCTTCAAAATAGGCCTCAGTTTCGGCGATCACCTCTTCATTCGACGAAAATTTTTTCCCAACGAGCATTCTTTTGAGATCTGAGAACAGGAAGTAGTCGCTGGGGGCCAGATCTGGAGAATACGGTGGATGCGGAAGCAATTCGAAGCCCAATTCATGAATTTTTGCCATCGTTTTCACTGACTTGTGAGACGGTGCATTGTCTTGGTGAAGCAGGACTTTCTTTTTCTGCAAATGCGGTCGTTTCTCGGCGATTTCGTCCTTCAAACGGTCCAATAACGCTATGTAATAGTCGCTGTTGATGGTCCTTCCTTTTTCAAGGTAGTCAATGAAAATTATTCCACGCGCATCCCAAAATACAGACGCCATAACCTTGCCAGCCGACTGTTGCGTTTTTGCACGCTTTGGAGCGGGTTCATCGTGTGCAGTCCACTCCGATGACTGTCGATTGGACTTCGGAGTGAAATGATGGAGCCATGTTTCATCCATTGTCACATATCGACGCAAAAACTCGGGTTTATTACGCGTGATCATCTTCAAACACTGCTCTGAATCATCAACTCGTCGTTGTTTTTGGTCAAAAGTGAGCTCGCGCGGCACCCACTTTGCACAGAGCTTTCTCATACCCAAATATTCGTGAATGATGTGATGTATACGTTCCGTTGATATCTGTAGAGTGTCTGCTATTTCATTCAATTTCAATTTACGGTCATTCAAAATCATTTTGTGGATTTTTTTAATGTTTTCGTCCGTAACAGCCTCTTTTGGGCGTCCACTGCGTTCACCGTCTTCGGTGCTCATTTCACCACGTCTAAACTTAGCATACCAATCCTTGATGGTTGATTTTCCTGGGGCAGTGTCCGGAAATTCGTTATCAAGCCAAGTTTTTGCTTCAACTGTATTTTTTCCCTTCAAAAAGCAATATTTTATCAACACGCGAAATTCCTTTTTATCCATTTTTTTCACAATAACAAAAGTTGCTTCACTAAAAATGCTATGATTCACAAACTAATGATCCGACAGCCGTCAAATTTATAGACGCGTCTTTTGAAGGTTAGGACTAACTGAAAATCATATGGATTTAGTTCTGGTGCCGCCATTTATGTGTCAGGCCGGGGACTTTTCAATTGACCCTAGTATTTGTTAGAAATCATTCTCAGTAGTTCTTCTGTTGGTTCCGGAATTACTAATTTTATCATTTCTTCCACAATGCTGTTTGCTGCCTGCTTTATTATAAAACTAATCCAAGAATGACCAACCCTAAATTGAAATGCCAATGATCGGAATCTACTTAAAAAGCGACATTAATAAGAAAATACCGAACAACAAATTTAATATCCCATCAGCACAACCACTACCTGGTATGAATGTTCCTGTACCTCATGTACTTGTTGGCGATGAAGTGTTTGCTCTACATGAACATTTATTGAAACCGTACCCAAGAAATCAGTCAGTTATTGATGCTACCAAAGCAATATATAACTATCGATTGTCTAGGGCAAGAAGGACGACAGAAAATGCGTTTGGTATTCTGTGTGCATACTTCCGAATACTCTTTCAACCCATAGCAACAGTACCAAGTACTACCGATAAAATTATTACTTGCGCGTGCATTTTACATAATATCTTACGAGATGCAAATATACCACCTCCGATACAAGGCGATCATCCAGACAACCTTCAACTCCCGACACAAAATTTAGTGCCTTTACAGGTATTTCGTCTTGTTCAATGGTCCACTCAGAATCGTGCACTTTCTCCTCAGAACACAGTTTTATGCCTGTTCAAAAAATTATTACATATTTTATTGCTTAAATTATTAATATCACCTAAAAATATCTGCATGTATGTATACCTTTTCTTACCTCCAAATTTTTCCACCGTCATGCGACGACCACCGTCAAAAATCGTTGATGAACTATTCTCACCGTAACGCATGACGCTTCGATATATGACGATACCGCAATATTCCGTTGCGAAGTATACTACCGCTTCCTTAAAAACCACTTGTACTTACAAAACTGATAACAATTTTTCGTGACGTCATTCACCGTAACTTTACGGCTGCTATATGACGGCACCACTCTCGAAGAAACCAAAGCTTTACTAACGCGATGAAAATCAAACGAAAAGTTGGAATGAAATACCGATTAAATAAGATTACGGAGAAGAAAAAGACGAAGAGAGGCGATAGAGGAGTAACTAAAATAAAGCAACGTAAACAAGCTTTTCATAAAGGGATAGTGAATAATGTTTCCGATACAATTAAAAAATTCAATAATCTTAATGACATTAAAGCACTATCTACTCGTGTTGCTAAAGCAGCAAGACAATATGTAAAAGAAGCGGGTGGGAGAAGGAATATTCGAGTACCGCGTATTATTCCACTACATGGCGGAAATATCTGCAGTCGGCGGAATTAGTGGCCGCGTGACTAATATCGTTAAAGTAGTAACCGATGCGAATGCTGCTAGAAAACAACTTGCCTAAGCTAAACGACATACCTAAACGATAAAAGGCATTGCTTTCGGAAGAAAAGGAAGCGGTCTCTATTTGGAACCGCACACATCCTGTATGGATGTGTCTAATTCCATTGATGCTTCCTTCTCGCGCACTAACCAATGACGAAGTTAATGTATACGCGCGAAAGGGATTAATTCATGTATATTCTTCATGTTTACTGATGGATAAGATACAGCATTTGGAAGTGAAGGTAATGTTTTAATTGTTTCATTCGTGAATTGTTCTGGAGTAATAATTGTCGGGTGTAAAACATTAATCCTAGCAAACAATACAGCGTCGATCAATGTGGAATATTCATCATTTTATTCATTTATTAATAGTTCTAATATACCTTTTCGTTTGATTTGAGATTTGTTATAGTACTATTGAAATTTATAGTAGTCGATTTAACTACCTGAGTTTGTTCCTTTATTAAATTAGCAAATTGTTTTTCCGTCTCAGTATTGTGAATTTCCTCTTGATAATAATCTGTGCAGATGCACATCTTCCCGATCTAAGGTTCCGAAAACAGTTTTAAAAGCACCAATGGCACCAAACTAAGCTCTTTTTACTTTGAATTTTGACTTAATAATTCATCATCATCATCACCATCATAAGGTCGTCAGTCCTAAGACTGGTTGGACACGTACCTCCACTCTTTCCTATCCTGAGCTAAACTTCACATTTCCCTANCTGAATTCCGCATCTGTCAATTGACACTTGCTGCATGTATTGAAACCGCACGAGTCAACGGTTGGAAGTGAAGGAATGGTATGAATATTATTTAAACTAAGCTCTTTTTACCCTGACATTTAAATTTTGACTTGATAATTCATGCGAAGATAAATCCTTTGCTTTTAATAATTGAAACATTTGATCAGTTACTTTTAGAGCTACATTACATTACACAAAAAATTTTTAGAAAAGATTTTGTTTTGGAGTATGTATTTTCTATCATTACCAGCTTATTTTGTAATTTATCTAAATTTAGGTACGTTACCATGTTTTATGTAATTTTAGATAAAGTTTAATTTAGCTTTGTTTTCATAAAATATTCCAGCGGAATTTGTGATTTTAGTAAGACATTGTAATGTTGTCGTAAAAATGTTGCTATTATGAATAGTCTGAAACAAAAGCTCGCTTTAGTCTATTAGCATGTACCATTATTTAATAAAAGTTTACTTTTGAATTTACTTCTGCAATTTTGTAAGGTCCTGAATAACTTGAGTTCATTTTTTAGATTTATTTATTCGTTTTTCAAATAGAGTAATATTTCTCATGACTGAATTCTGGTGTTTTTGTTAAACAAGAAGGGATATTTGCCTTTTCACCGAATACAAGTTCATGAGGGGTGAATTAAGTTGTCGAATGAACAGTGGTGTTATAGGAAAGCATGACAAGAAATTATCATTACTATCATTTAAATTACTATTAGTTATTGGAGTATGTTGAAATTTTTGCAAGAACGCACAACAGTTATCAAGTTCTTTCTGTGAAATGACATTAATAGAGCTTTCGTAGTCTGTTTTAATTCTGCTGAGCGTATCTGCATTGCTATTAATTTTTCCTGGCTTAAAGCATATTTCATAGTCATAATACTCTTCCAGCAGAAGTCGCCATGTAAGAAGCCATGAACCTGACATTAAAAAGCCAAATCAATGGTCTATGATCAGTATAAATTTTGAATTTTCGTCAGTAGAAATACAGTCGAAAATGTATAATACTCCTCCAAACAATTGCTAATAGCACACCATAGGTGTACCAGTTGCTTATCCCTCTTCGCCTGAGAGTATTGTCCTCCAGGTTGGCTTCTTCCATAATGCCGGGCGCAGGCGAGGTCGAGTTGTCTCAACTCCCATAGTGTGTGACCGAAATGGCACTTGGGGGTGCGCATCGGAGGTTCAGCTCAGTGTCGCCCGCAGGTTGGTCTGAAGTTTGTATGCGTTTGCCGTTAACGGGAGGAACTGGTCCTCCGTGCTTTGGAACTTTCCCCATTGCTCAGGCTTGAGGAACTGCCCAAGGCGCTTAGTTCCGCCCAGACGTCTCGTTATGAAAAATGGTACGCCCATTCTCCCGGCCACATCTTCCTCTGTCAGCATCTCGCGCTTTCGAGGTATTCCATAACGGAACGAGTCTAGTTCAACCTTGAGCTGTTGTGCGCGCCGCCAATCGCTTCCCATTCGGTATTCCCAGCTCTCACGCTCCGGCCAGTAATTGTTGGCCCACCTCTTCGCTTCGGTTTGCTGTAATGTCTTTGCTGCCGCACCCACGGTATTAGCCTGGCACATCTCAACCATCTCTCCTTTAACGCGCCGAAATAAGTTGTCCAATAACCCCTTGTGCTTTTCGATGTAGGGACGTGATGCACGGTCCGGCCAGCTCGTGTTGAGCTCTACAAATGCCTCAAACTTGGGTAGCTCCACGGTATCTTCCCCCCGAAACTCAAAAAGACTAACCTGTTTTGTGTGTACATTAAATAATACAATTTATTAAAAAAGTACATTTTAAATTAAATCAATAGAAATGCAGAGAAAGTCATTTCGGGAACGCGTCCTAATGCAGGATCTTCAAGTCCAAAATATTAATGAAAAATTTACGGTATGCAACTCCTGTTATTACTTGATATACCGTATTTTTTATACAAAATCTAGTTTGGAAAAGGATACTAAAAGATTATTATTTTTTAATTATAAAAATGCAAAAATAGTTTGTCTGATAGCGCATAAGTCATTTCAGTGAACGCATCCGTAACCGAAGAAAAATAGTTTTAAGTGNCCAATAACCCCTTGTGCTTTTCGATGTAGGGACGTGATGCACGGTCCGGCCAGCTCGTGTTGAGCTCTACAAATGCCTCAAACTTGGGTAGCTCCACGGTATCTTCCCCCCGAAACTCAAAAAGACTAACCTGTTTTGTGTGTACATTAAATAATACAATTTATTAAAAAAGTACATTTTAAATTAAATCAATAGAAATGCAGAGAAAGTCATTTCGGGAACGCGTCCTAATGCAGGATCTTCAAGTCCAAAATATTAATGAAAAATTTACGGTATGCAACTCCTGTTATTACTTGATATACCGTATTTTTTATACAAAATCTAGTTTGGAAAAGGATACTAAAATATTATTATTTTTTTTAATTATAAAAATGCAAAAATAGTTTGTCCGATAGCGCATAAGTCATTTCAGTGAACGCATTAATAACCGAAGAAAAATAGTTTTAAGTGAAATCAGCCATTTTATGTCAAAAGTCAGTAGAGGAAGCAAACAACAACAAAGCCGGCTGTCAGTATATTTATTGGCAAATAAATTAATATCTAAGTGGTAAGTACCTTTTAATTCATTATTAGAAGAGCGTACATCAATAGTCCGTCAATTCGTGAACGTGTTTTTTACATTTAATTATTGATGTAATTCTTTTTTACGACCCGGAATAACAAAGTACCCCAAATATATTACCATTGACAAAGTCAGGTCGCATTTAAGATGGATAATGAAAGCGAAGGCTTATTTGAAATCGTCATTTCGAGAACGGTCATTTTGGAAACGGACATGATGGAAAACTATCAAAGCTTTCTAGCCCTTGTAACGTAAGTTCAGTTGAACCTGAACCTTATGTCTGCAATTGAGTTTCCTGTTGATGAAGAGCTCATGATAAAAGATAACTATTTGAAGAATAGAGTAAGCATCTATAAATCTATATACTACTCATCTTCCTTGGAAGATGAAGATTCAATGGCAATATTATTCCAACACCATTGCTCAAAAAAGAAAAAATCAAGAATATTGTTATTTTCGAAAAATAATTAGTTTTGTTTTGTACTTTATATATTTTTTAGTTAACTTTTCATTCGTAACAGAATTTATTGTTGACTTTCTTACGTTACTTATATTTTTTTCATAATTTGTAGAAGTTCAATGAAGTAGACTACGATTTTAGGTCAAAAGACTCAGTTTGTAAGAAGTGATTAAAACTTTAAGAAGATATAACTGTGATTATAGAAGGTCCACTGGACTGATTTATGAAAATGTTAAAACTTAATTATAACAAGAATTTATTAATAGTAAGAGTAAGTTTTCTTAAATGCAATTAAAATGGCAATATAAATAAATAACTTTGTTAATTAAACCGTTGTCTATAATTTTAATATTTCCTTGCCTATACCTTATGATATTCATATCATCACTTCGCTAAAATTTATGTCATTCCGAAAACGGTTGGTCATTTCCGGGAACACTACAATATTTTAATAAATACACATAAATAAGCTATTTTTTTTAGAAAGAACATAGTTTATTACATTACAGAACTTTAATTCTGTTCATGTAGCGTTAATTCTATTATGAGAGTTCTGAATAATTAAAATTTCTTAAATCTTATGCATGGTAATAGCAACTTCTTTCATTTTTTGACGTATTTTGCTTGTAAAAGAGTTTTTATTTATTGTTTTCACTATTGTTTATATATTACAGATACATAATATATCCATGTTATTAAACAATCCTTAAGTTATGTACTTTGTTTTTTTTTGTTCATTTTATCAAACTTAGACAAACGTTCCCGAATTGATGGTTTTCTGTAAGATATTCACTAAAAAGCAATATTACAAAAAAAGTATAGAATTCTGTGCGCTGCCCTGTCAAAGTTTATTAACGTACAAATTTTGCAACAGTATAAACTAAGAGTCATCATTATAGCTTGAAACTTTTGTTGGCATAAAACCAATCTTGAAATTCGC
The DNA here is from genome assembly GCF_000699045.2 of Agrilus planipennis. Taxonomy (NCBI): domain Eukaryota; kingdom Metazoa; phylum Arthropoda; class Insecta; order Coleoptera; family Buprestidae; genus Agrilus; species Agrilus planipennis. The sequence goes on along the minus strand of NW_020439164.1, from coordinate 8,996 downwards.
AACCTTGGTGATTTTCAGTCATATATACAACAATATTTGCGCGTTATGTAATAAACCAAATAAAAAGTCAATGACTTTAGGTAAAATAAATTTGTCATGTCTGCCGCCAATTTGTGATAGTGGCCTAGTTATCTTTTTATCTTAATTTAAATTTAATAAATTTTAATTAAATAAGCAGTTACTAGCGAAAGTAGTTTTAAAGTTTTAATGTCAACTATGTAAAGAAAACAACAATTAATCTGAAGTGTAATACATTATTTACAGTCGTTTTTATTTTTTAATTTTTGCAATTTAAACAAAGTAATATCATTAAATTTTCAAATAATGTGAATTTATTGTTTTCCAATTTTCCAAATAATTTGCATCATGTTAAACTGCGAATGCATCCAACTTTCCATTTCACACCGCCCTCCATCTTTGTGCTTCTTGTTCCTCTCCACTGACCTCCCTGGATTGACAGCGATTAGTTATATGTTCATTTGTCAGCAGTAGGGAGCATATACCTGAAAAAAAATACAGGTGTGGCGATAACTAACACATGTTTTAAAATTGTTTGATGTTGTGTACATATTGTACCTAAATATCTTTCTNCGGTTTTGCAATAATTTTTATCCTACTAGCGGCGCGTTCAATTTCCGTTATTGTGGATTAAATTTTGTAGGGGCCGTGCGAGAGCGCTGATGCGATTCACTATCCGTGCCGCGATCGTCCAACGGGAAAAAAGAATCTAAATCAAATTCCGCAGTGTCCCTTGTGCTGTGTGTATACGTGCCGTCGGGCAATTTAAAATTTTGAATTAACGACTGATTTGAATTTTTTTCGCGGATGACTGTAAGCTGTTTCCCACGGGCCCTTTTCAATATTCCTCGTACGAATCGCGAAAGACACGGTTGTATTCCACGCGCTTGCTTTCTCGTGCCGCCTGATCTTTTTCCCGCTGAAAAGAACGTCTAATTTTCCGCGATTGGGACCTTTCTTCCCTGAGTTGTTTGGTCCACCACAGTACTTTTTTTGCGAATGGCTTTTTAAATGGCATAAAGGCCTCGCACGCTGTAACTATGGAGTTAGAAAATTTGCTCGTTCCGAAATGTTATTTTCGTCGATTAGTAGGGTAAAAGTGGGATAGATGCCCCACTTTCTGTAAGCTGACTATAACTTTTTTTTTAAAGCACTATTCGAGTGAGTTAACTATTTGTAACAACTATAGTCCTTATACTTACTATCTACTCATATCATTATTCAATGCATACCGTAGATTTGTAGATATTCGGCTCTAAAAAAAACTTATTGTTTGAGGATAGACGCCTACTGTATGGGGTAGTTGCCCCTGGCAAAATTTCGACATGAGTATAGATGCCCTACAATGGGATAGATGCCTCCGTAATAAAAAAAAAATTCGTAGAAAATTAAATAAAATGTTTATTTGCTTTCAATCATTCTTTGGGTAAACTTAGCAACTTAACAACGTCTATTAAAAATTATTTAAAACTTTACAGAACTAAATTTAGGAATAATAAAACTTAAAACAAATCCGTCCCTTAAGACTTCTTTGGGGAAAAACAAAGCTTCCTTCTTAAACAAAAATAACAGTAATCAAAATTTTCAAATAATCAACAAATATAGAGATACTGTTTACTTTGGCCAGGTTACTTATTCTTTGAATTCACTTTGGCCAGGTTAGCTTTTAGAGCTGCAAGCTTCTTCTTGTGTTCACATCTATTACAGTAATCGCCATATAGAGTGCAATCTTCGTGTAAGCAGAGTTTACACATCAGGCACTGAATCCAGTCCGCCGTGGACTAGGTACTTGCATAGTCATCGAAACATTCTCTGCATTGAGTATTTTCTTTATCAGATTCAGTTTGGTCAGAATCTGATTCATCGAACTCTTGTTCACTTTCAGAGCTAAACCTCGGTCTTTTCTTTTTAGGAACTGATTTTTGGTTGTTTTTTCTAGGTTTGTCTGGTGTTTGCTTCTTAGCTTTACCTTTCAACTTAGCTTTCTTAGAGTTAATATGTTCTTCTGAATTTAAAACGGCAGCACCTTGCTTGCCTCTTTTGTATAATGGAACAGGAATTTTCGGGATAGGTGAACATTCGTTAAGATATTTACTTGGAGTTATGACTTCTACACTTTCAACATTATGATTCTGAGAAAAGATGGACGGACTGACATTTCCTTCTAAGGGAATAATAATTGCGTCCGCTGCAAGATCTTCATATAGTAAGAACCCGAAATCAGGCTCCCGCTCCCTATTGATAGTTGACGACGATGGACCAGGCTGGGGCTCAACATAATATGAATTCACATCAGCATTAGCGTCGAGTTCCCTTGCTACTGGTTGGTCTTGAGCAAGGTTTCCTTCATCTAGATTTTGAAAGCTGTTATCAGAGATAGCAAAGTAGCTGTCGGGAATAGCAGAAGGATTGTACGGGAAAATACCACATGCACGAAACCCATTCACAGCATTAGAAGAGGTAGCAGCGCGAGCCCATGCGTTACCTATTAATTTTCCAGCAATGTATCGATTTATTTTTCGATCTTTGTGACTCAACATCCAGTTTTTAGTTTCTGAAGCGAAGTAAGTTTTGAAAGGTTTAAAAAAACTCCGGTCAAGCGGTTGTAAAGCCTGTGTAGTGTGGCTTGGCAAACAGAACAATATGATGTCATTTTCTTGTGCTAATTCTAGTAAATCAATAGCAGTAGTGTGAGATGAATGCCCGTCAAGTATAAACCTTACCCTGTGGTTTCATTGGCACGAACTGTTCTTTCAGCCACTTTTGAAAGAGTTCTGAGTTGGTCTTTTATTGACCCCCTTGATAATGACCACCGGAGGAACATAGTTGCCAACAGCGTTACAGCAAGCTATAATTGACATTGTCTCACCTTTTTCGCTAGAAGTGATGGAATTTACTACTTTGACACCTTTAATAGCAATAACTTTACCAGGATTATTGTTCATTTGAACTCCAGTTTCGTCAATATTATAAATTCGATCAGGTTTATCGATCAAATCATTTTCAGTTAGTACTTTTAGCAACAATTCAAACATTTTGTTTACTTCATCTCGATTTAATCCTTGAGCCCTTACAATAGACAAACCTTCTGCCTGGCGAATACTGAGTTCTGGGTGTCGTTCAAGAAATGATTTGAGCCAGTGCTGACCAGCCATACGTGTCTCTTTGTTAAAAGAATTTTCCAAACCCAGTTTCTCGGCAAATTCAAAAGCGAGTCTTCTTACATCCTGTCGTGTTGTGGGAAATCCTGCCTTTTCTAATTTTTGTATGTGCGCTACGAGACGTTTCTCGTTGTCAAAGTCCAGTGTGGGATGTTTTCCTGAAAAAGAAGAAATTAATAGGTACAGAAAAAAAACTGAGGATTCAAAAAGGACAAGTATGAAAAAACAAACTAAGAAGACAGTGCCTAAATTGAATTTGATTAGGGCAATTAATTCCTCTATTACCTACCCAAAGTAAGTTTTTCAGTTTTTTTTAGCATATCGCCTCCTCAAAGTTCGAGATGGAATACCATAACGACGAGATATTTCATTTACACCGACTTGGCCTTTATCCATTTCCCCAAAAGCTTTTCAAAGGGCTTCTTCAGACCAAGCAGCACGAACGGGTGCCCCTATTTTCCTTTTATATTTTCGCGGCAATTTGTCTGAAATAAAAAATGAAATTAGGTGATACGCTGCATTATTTTTTACAAGTACAGTGTAGTACGACATGTAAAGGTATAAACAGCTCATAAATAAACTGGAAAGTCAATTGTATATTAACTAGATAGGTACGTTATTTAAAAAAATCTTACCTATAGCCTAAGGACCTGTGAATAAGTCATAGAGGATATATGCTTCTAAGGGCGTCTATACTCAGTCAATAGTGGGGCCTCTATCCTTTTTAGTAGGGATAGACGCCCCAGCAAATAAATAAAAATACTTAAATAATTTCGTAATTTTATAAACACACCATAAATATAAATGATACATACTATTTAAATAACAATACACACTTAAAACTTACCTTCGAAAACGAAAGTTCTGAACACGTCAAAATGTCACTGTCACAAGAATCATGCAAGCGCGATAAAATTTTGCAACGTTTTTTTAACTCAAGCGGCGACACGTGCAGTCCTGTCGAAGCGCGTGCGCGGACTGAGCTGTGCGGGGCGAGATCTGTCCGAGGAACTTGGTACTAGAGCGTGAACTTGGTTTTAAATTCTCTTTTTTTAAGGTGTGGCGTCTATCCTCCAAGGGCGTCTATCCCACTTTTACCCTACCTTTCATTCCTTCCTAATTGCAATATTACGATCGGTTTCTTCGGTGGTTGGCACTGTCATCAATTTCTTGGTATTTCTAATCCTAAAGTTTCCATACTTCAATACCTCCCTACTCGTATCTACTACCCTCTATTCCTACCTGGTAGTACAGTTTTTCAGTTTTGATTACTAGAACATCAGTTCGTCTTCCGCATTCAGCAGAACAAGTCTCTTCTCCTTTTTTTTACGCGTGTTCTTGTTAATATGTAAATATATGTTGTTGTTAATTAGTTTTATTCATTCATTTTTTAAGTCCTCAAGAATCTTCTATAAGCAAAGTGACCCCAACGAGACAACAAACGTGGTGACCTCCGACGCTTCTAGCGATTAATCTTGCAGGTACAAACATTCTAGTGCATGAGTTAACAATCAAAGATAAAAAGTGCAAATAGTTTCGTGAAAACAGCGCAGGTAAACTTTTCTCCTTTATATATTTTTTTGTGTTTTCGCGACAATGGCACATCTAATAGGCGACGAAGACCGCATTTTAAGTGCGTTAGGATCGATACTCGGTATTGGAAACACTCGAACGACTTTACCACAGTTTAATCACACCGACCCAGAACTGGTTCTCATAAGTGGAGTTAGCTTTCGCGAGTGTCGGCATCACTTCAGACTAAAAAAATTTGAGGTCATAGGCCAAAGTCTCGAATCGCGCGTAGCATCGGAAGTGCATGCCTACTCCAAGCGATGGTTCTTATACAATGCTAAAAACGGAACTAATAAAACGGCTCAGCGCTTCCCAAGAAGAGAAGACTCGCCGTTTCCTCAAAATCGAAGAATTGGGAGATCGCAAGCCGTCCCAATTTTTGCGACACCTTGAAGGCCTCGCGGATTCAACGGTTCCCGAAAGTATTATTCGAGCAATATAGTTAAAATATAGCAATTGATTCCAACCAGTATCCAGCCAGTACTTACGGCACAAAATAATTCTTCCTTGGAGGACGTGGCCGATCTTGCGGACAAGGTGATGAATCTATCCCTGAGGAAACCCACAATCGCCACAACAATATCAGCCGCAGTAAGTTATACTGCATCAATTTGCCCACGTGCTCGCGGAACAGTTACGTCATTTCCCTTTCCATATTTACGTTATCAATTAAATTACTTTTTTCTCTAAACTGTAGTCACCCTGTGTGGTCGTAGTAAGGTGTGACTATCAAAAGTTGTGGTTCTGAGAAGAACCGATTATAATATCGTTGGATACATTATCTGTATCATTGATGATTGGCACAAAATCACAGCTTCCAAGGGTTGACGCTTTACCAGCGTTCAAATAATTGCGAGCCTGGTGTTAGACTAATTTTATTTCGATATTTACAGAGTATTTATACAAAATCTATTTACATGGATTAAATGGCAAAGAAAATTTCAGCACATTACATTTGTGTGTGTATTTGCCGTTGACCTAGTTAGTCGCAGTGTGTCGCGACCTAACTAAGTCAGCACAAATGTAGACGCTTAATTGATACACAACAATGTTTTCTTGCTATACCGAGTGTTCCCACAAAACCATATTGTTAACGACAGAGAAGACAAACTTGTACGTGTCTATTTAGTTTTAAGTTTTTATAGTTTGTATTCATATTATTTCCTATTATACAAGTATATTTTTTAAGAATCATTAGAATTATTTTTCCAATGACTTTATACTGATTTTTGATTAAAAATTGTTAAAAAGTCGCATTCAGTAATCACAAGAGTAAACATAATGACAAATGTAACTTTTAAATGAATTATTCAAAATGAATAAATTAACGAAAATCTTAAACAAAAAAGAATATCTAAAGTGATTATTTGCAGATTGTAGCACTTACTTAAATTATAGTTTATAAGCGAATTTAAAGCATTTGTTAACGATTACACGTTAGATGTGGTGATATTTGTTCGTATTCATTTAAAAGTTCAATTATTAGTGGATAAGATGCAGACCTCTATACAATATAATGTGCGAACCATTTGTGGTACTTTATGCTTAATAAATCAGTTATATTAAAAAAAAAAAGAAATCATTTAGAAAGGTATTTACAATATGTACACAAAAGGAAACAATATTAAAACATGTGGTTATCGACACACAGAAATCAAAGTCACAAATATTTTTAGATAACCGATTAGATGGAACATGGAACAAAATGAAAATGGTACATTAAAAAAAATATTTTGTTGAAAAAACATTTCATTACTACAATAAAAATTATAATGTATTTATTGAAAAAATTACGTTTTTCCAAATAGCACCTACCAAATTTTATTGTGTTATTCGGTTCCTGGTCCTATTCCCTTTGACATGTAGAATAATTTTGAATTTTTACTTAAAATAAGTGACTTCGCTTATTTTCGCATAACGAAATGGTGCGTGAGTTATTAATGGGATGTTAAAGTTCCGAAAATAATAACCATACTCCGAAATAAACAGAGTTTATTATGCATATGTCGTTGAATGCAATTTCAAAAGATGCTTAAATACATAAAACATTAAAACGCACAAAATGTTTACACCATATTTAAGTACACTAATCTAGGGAAGACAGTTGAATGAATTTAATAAGTATTTAAAAAATTAAATCCTATTTTTGACAAAATACTTTCTGTATAATTTTTATAACATCTAGATGATTTGATTAAATCATGAAGTATCAATTCAACGCTACTCTCTCTAAAGTATTTTAAAATAAGTAACTACGTTTACTTATAAAGTTCTCCAGAATTAAACATCCAATTAATTTGCTGTTTACTGGTTGTTGTTTTTGGAAACTAAGTATACTTTTCAGATTTTATTGTAATTAGACTTAAGACTCGACTATGATTGGTAAAAATTTTAACACCCTAACTTAGTTTTGGCGAATA
>NW_020439164.1:0-1629 GCF_000699045.2 Agrilus planipennis | reverse complement strand
TATACAGGGTGCTTCAAAAAAATGTATACACACTTTGAACTTCCATAGAAAATTTATTTACCGTTCTACAAAGTTAAATTTCAGGAAAATAGAAAGCTGAAAGTCCAATGTAAATGAAACATAAATAACAAATGTTAATACTGTTCAAATTGGTGACCTACAGCATCAATACAATTCTGAGTACGAGTCACCACAGATTCTGTACATCGTATCAAAACGTCCAATGAGATTTCTCTACACACTGCTTGAATCTCATTCCAAAGAATGTCTAGGTTACGTGGTTTACGTTTGTACACCTCATCTTTTACTGTGCCCCACAAGAAGAAATCCAGTGGTGTAAGGTCTGGAGAGCGTGCTGGAAACTCGATTGGCCCCCTGCGTCCTATCCACTGGCCCGACAAATTTTGATCCAGGTAAGCTCGTACGTCCCTGTGATAGTGCGGCGGAGCACCATCTTGTTGAAAATAAAAATCATCATTACCGTATAATGCACGAATGGCAGGAAATATGGAATCAGCAAGCATTGTTAGGTAATTAATACCAGTTACAGTGCCTTCAAATCGAAAAGGTCCAATGAGTCCCCTTGAAGACAAACCGCACCACACATTTACACCAGGCAAATTTACAGCTTTTTCAATTGTAATGTGAGGATTTTCTTCACCCCAGTAAACACAATTGTGCCTATTGACAGTTCCATTAAGTTTGAATTGGGCTTCATCCGACCAAATGATGCTACCCATAAATCCCGGTTCACGTATCACCATCTCCTGAATCCATTCACAAAATTGCAACCTTCGATCTGGATCATCGTCATTTAGCTGTTGCACCAGCCTTGGAATGTAAACACGATACTTGCCTCTCTTCAGAATGCGTAGCACGCTTCTAGCACTTACATCACTTTCACGTGCCCCTTGCCTTGAAGATTTGTTAGGAGAGCGTTGAAACAGTTCCAAGACTGCCGTTGATGACTCATCACTTGTAGCTGTTCGAGGCCGACCTGAATGACCTTTATGCACATCACACACTGTTCCATGAACTTCGAATTTGTCTCGTATGCGTGTAATTGTTAATCTTGAAGGTGGTTCTGTATCATACTCCTTTCTCCACTGTCTTTGAACTTCATTTACATTCTCAAACTTCCAGTACCACTTAATAACCTGCTTACGTTCTTCAAAACTCAAACGTACGTCCCCCATGTTGATATTACAAATTCCAACTGATAATATAACATAGAGGGACGATTATGCTGGCACCTGGCGAAGAAATATACCATTAGCCTTGTAGAGCGGGAAAATTACAATAGTTTAAAGTGTGTATACATTTTTTTGAAGCACCCTGTATATAAGAGCATGTATGAAGTACCTTTTAAACATAGAAAAACGTTGGTGTTACGGAAGTTTAATTTTCCAACACCGTGTACAGTTTTCCCTATTCCTGAATACATTAACTGAACGTTTTTTGATAGGGTTGCTGCCATAATTTTTCCAATTCATCCTTTTACATCCTTCTCCCCGAACGCAATGACACGATAAAGAGCCATCTGAAAAACAGTAATTAAGGAGTAGAGAACATAACTCATTTTACTTAATAAAAGAGAGAAATAAAATTATGTTCATACCAAGGATTCTT
>NW_020439163.1:28392-30438 GCF_000699045.2 Agrilus planipennis | reverse complement strand
AAACCCGCGGTCATACGTAAGTCTTCCGAAAAGCTGCGTTATTTATTGGATTTAATTCAAGACAATACGAAAACTCCTATTAACCATATTCTGCTTTGTTTAAAAAAAATAAGATTAAACAGTCCCTTCAAAGAGCTTGCTGATGATTTTTCCATAAGCACTACATATGCGACCAAAATATTTTTTAAAAATGTATCAATAATAGCCCAGCGTAATACAGCCACTTGTATCATTAGATAAAAGTTTAACAAGATGTACTTTGTCAATAGCTTTCATACACAAATTTCATCACACAAGTTGCATAATAGACTGTTTAGAAATTGGGATGCAAAAGCCTTCCAAAAGTGTTAATCTATCATGCTCCGATTACAAAAAAGGTAATACCATTAATTATCTAGTGTCTTCTACACCAAACGGTTTAGTGAATTATGTTTTCCCAGGCTATGATGGACGATACATGCTTGGTTGAATCGTGTGATTTTATCAAGTGTTTAGAGTCTGGTATGCATATGATGGCGAGCAAAGTATTCAAACATGCTGAACAGTACTTGCGTATGTAGGGTGTACAACTTGTACGACCTCCAAGTGTTGGCACTGGAACCAAATTCCTTAAAAGCGAAGTAAAAGAAACAAAGCAAATAGCTAGTCTGAGTATCCATGTAGAAAGGGTAATTAGACGTTTAAGAGAATTTAATATGTTAAAATTATTGTAATTGCGTGTGCAAAAACTTAAATAAATAAAATCATTTTTTGAGAGTTCCGATAACTTTTGTAACGATTGCTTTGGCTTTCGCAGGCTTCAATTGCACTTTTTGGAGTATCTTAGAGTCTGGGTAGCAATCCTTTAGCAAATCAGTTAAGTGATTCATCACTGAAAATGATAAATTATGTTCTGCAGTAAATGCACATGCTTTTATTTCGGCTCTCTTGACCGATGAGTTTATTGTCGATTCTTCGTTCGTTTTATTAACAAATTGTTTAATTGATGATTGACCTTCTTGGGACACTAGTTTCATTATGTTTATATGTCCGAATAATTCTGCATGTTTTTCGATAACTCCTATGTCAGCTGTTAAAAGATTTCTTATCACAAATAGTGCATATATCTCTAGATCGCTTATTTGGATGTGGCATTAACCATTTACCATAGTCTTTCATATTTTGCCATGATGGTCGAAATTTTTGTACCCGATGAATATACTTAAGACATTTTTACAATTTTTTTTTTAATAATGAATTGTCAGAATCAGAACTGTTGCTATTCATTTTGTGATTAATTTGTCAAGATAATTTTTATATTCAATAAATATTAACACCACAGTTTGATAATAACGATAATAAAATATTCTGATATACGTAACAAAATTACAAAATGTTTGTATTTTAGTAGTGACTTTGAAATTGGGTGTAAATGAAATAGAAAGTCGTGGGATTTATAACCAATCAACTACTCAATTGTCACTCGAGCACTCAGACTACTATGTTTATTTTACATGAAAGAAGTGAAGCAACGAATCACTTTAACGTAAAGTGGAATGACTGGTTGTCATTGGATAATACTGTCAAGCTAAAATGACCAGCAGAAAAATGAATAACCTAAATGTATAGCGGCAAAATCCGTACGGCTTCGAATGTTTATAAATCATTATTCCTTCATAAAATAACTGGGTATTCAAAATTATCGTTCTTTCAAGCATTATTGTACACCTTGGATTGCAGATTGTACAAAACATTAAATTATGGTACATGTACAATAATTATGGTACGTCTGCCAACACTGTGCTTACTCTTAATGAAATGCAAAGGTAATGAAATTTTATGTCTGGGAATTTTTAGAAAATTATCTCTATAATTAATAACAGCACCTGAGGATGTTAGAAAATCGTTCCCTAATATGCCATCTACACCTAAAAAAATTTGATTTAATATATGTAATTTTACACGTATGTTGGAAATGTGTGTTTTAATGATCCCTTCAGAAAAAAGAGGTTGACCATTAATACCATGCAATTCTATAGTCTCATTTTTATCAATTTCTGGTAAAGT
>NW_020439163.1:22296-25741 GCF_000699045.2 Agrilus planipennis | reverse complement strand
AATTAAATTAGGCATTAATTTACCCATTTTACAAAAATCCAAATTCGGATGTTTGTTTTCCGGACCAATTATCGTCCCGACCAGTTCAGTAAACGAATCGCACTGTAATTTATCAATTAATCAATCAATTCCAAATAAACTTGAAAAATTTTGGAGAACCGAAGAAATTAGTTCGCCTAACTTAAGGAGCAAACAAGATATAAAATGTGAACACATTTTTAAAGAAACACTGACTGAAAATCAAAACGGACATTTGGTGGTTACCTTACCAATGGTAGATCCTGTACCATACTTAAGAAATTCTCGTGATCAAGCTATAAATAAATTTTCATCATTAGAGCGAAAATTAGAAAGGAATCCTGATTTAAAAAGACAATATCATGAATTTATGTTAGAATACAATAGTCTTGGCCACATGAGTAAAATTGACGACGCAACCATAGCATACAATAAACAACTAATATATTACTTACCTCATCATGGAGTTATCCGCGAAGATAAGTTGACAACGAAACTTAGGGTAGCTTTTAACGGGTCTTTTGAAACTAGCAATGAAACATCTATCAATGACATTTTACTGGTTGGTCCTCAGTTGCACGATGATCTGTTCAGTATTATCCTTCGCTTTAGAAAACACGAATATGTCATGATAGCGGATGTGGAGAAAATGTACAGAATGGTAGAAATTAATCCAGCTCAGCGAGACTTACAACGCATTATTTGGAAATTCGACTCATCTCAACCTCTGTGTCATTATAGACTGAATACTGTGACTTATGGAACATCTCTTGCAAGCTTTTTAGCTATTCGATGTTTACATGAATTCGTCTACGAAAACATGGAAAAATTTCCCGAGGCCGCAAATACTGTCCTTAACGATTTTTATGTTGATGACTTGATAACAGGTTCAAGCTCAACAGAACAAGCAATTAAATTAAGAATGGATATCTCAAATATACTAAATAGACATGGTTTTAAATTACGCAAGTGGGCGTCAAACGATCCTGCAATTTTATCAACAACTTCCGATCTCGATAGACACTCGCAATATTTCATAACTGACACTAATAATCACAAAACTTTAGGAATAGAATGGTATTCTAATACTAACACTTTAAAATTCATAGCAAATTCTTTCGAAACAAAAAATGACAAGATAATAAAAAGAGCTATTCTTTCTATAATTTCTCAAATTTTCGACCCCATGGGATTGGTGGGTGCAGTGACAATTAAAGCTAAAATATAAAAAAGATCTCATAGCCCTTACCCCAGATCACCTTATCCTTGGCGACTCATTAACTGCCGTTCCTCAGATAGATATTACAACTTTACCAGTTAACCTTTTGACCCAGTACCAGAGATTGCAGCACATATTACAGCATTTCTGGCAGAGATGAAAGCACGAATAGATTAACACTCTGCAAATTCGCAACAAATGGAAGTCCAAGCAAATACAACCAGGTTTTTTTTTTATTAAAAGCTAGACCTTTCAAGGCGCGCGGTATGTTAGCCCAGATTTCTATTATTTGTTTTTTATATTGTTTGTCGTGCCGCTACTTGTAGAGGGCTGTCTTATCGAGTTATATGAGGGTAACAGGATGACCGCCCATTATCGATCTCACCTATCTTGTCTTGTCGCCATCACGCATGGCTTACTTATGTTTCTCTATTTATAATAAAATTATTAAATGTATTGTGTTACTGTTGGAGTCATTATATCGCAAAAAGAAACAATTAAATATGGTCCTTCGAATAGAATCATTAACATACTAACATCTGTATCCATCAACTGTAGGTAATTCAATGAGGTCAATGTAGATTTGATTGAGCCTAGTGTTTAGTACTTCAATATGGTTAGGTTTTAATCTGGTATGTCGCTGTACTTTAGCCTTTTAATACGATGAGGAACCACGTGACCAAGCTAGAGCATCTCGTTTCATTGCAGGCCAGATGTATTTTGTTTTTAGTTGTTTGCTTGTTGTCCTGCCGCTTGGATGAGGTAAACCGTGAGCTGTTTCAAAAGCTGCTTTGCGAAGGTTCTTAGGAATGAATGGTCTAACAATACTAGAAGAAATATCACAATAAATGAAGACATTATAAAGACATTTTGTTCAGGATCAACGTTGAAACGTAATTTCAATGAAGAGTTATAATTTTGTAATAAGTTTTTAAGTTCTTTCGTCATTAGCTTGAGCTCGTTGAATCTTGTGGACCAAATACTGTTGGCATGTTGATTTAATTTATCCTTGACAAGACATCAGCAATCTTATCTTCACCTTTTACGTATACTATTTCTGTGCTGAATTGTGATATGAATGACAACTGTCGAAGTTGACGAGGTGAGGCTTGCTCGGATTTTCTGTGTAATGCATAATGCTTATGATCAGTTTTCGTAATAAATGAACGATCTTCTAGGAAATGCTAGAAAAGCTTTATGGCTAATGAACTGCTAGGAGTTCTCCATTATAAGTACTGCATTTCTGTTCAGTTGAGTTTATCTTTCTTGAGAACAAGCCTATAGGCTTCCATTGGTGTTCTACGAACTGTTCTAACACTCCTCCCACTGCCGTGTTAGAAGCATCTGTTCTAAACACTAAAGGTGCTTAGGATCTGGAAAAGACTAAGTGTTGCTTTTGCTACACTTCGTTTACACATCTTGAATGCTTGAATTGTTTGTGATGTCCATGGAACTTTATGTTTACCATTTTTCTTTGAATCATTGATAAACTGATTGAGAGATGCTGCGTCAAGCAAGCATCTGCAATAATAATTGATTACACCCAGAAATCTTCGTAGCTCTTGAATAGTTTCAGACTGCTTATAGTTAGTAATAGCTTTAATCCGTTCTGTAGGTGGCTAATAACCATCTTGGTTGATTGCATTTGTTATTGACCAAAAACACATTTGCTGACGTTTATGACTGGTTTGTACTCTCGAAGTCGCTTGAAAACTTGTCTAGCTAATCTTGGTGCTACTCATGGTTTTCTGACATGACGATTACATTATCTATGTACACAAATACAAATTCAAGGCCCCTGAAGACAGAATGAACAAACCTTTAAAATACCTGTGATGCTTTGCGTACCCGAATGGCATAACAACAGTTTCATACATAAGAAATGGTGCATTGATTGCAGTTTTTTGGATGTCTTGTTCTGCCATGAGAATCTGATGATATCCCGAGTAAAAATTATTCGTTTCGATTTCACTACCGAATTACAACCAAACTAGCTCCATAAAATTCTCCAAAATATGACCGGAAAAGGTCCGTTTGCAGGACAAACCCGCCGATTGTCTACGAAATGAGCACTGAAACAGAACCGGATTTAGTACGAAAAGACCAAAAAGCTACTGAAATACCACCGAAAGAGCGACGTATTTATACTAAAAAAGCGCCGAAACAGCACCAAAGCGATACTAAAATTTGAATGTATATATATATACG
>NW_020439163.1:20813-21673 GCF_000699045.2 Agrilus planipennis | reverse complement strand
TAGCAAGGAGATCGGGCTGAAACTATAGCTACAAGCTATCCAAGGATGGTACTATAGAATGTCACCTCAAGGTAGGCCTAGTGGCGTCATCTCTTGGTTAGGCCGGAAACTTATCAATCCACCCACGTATGTCATTAAATCGATAATCAAATAAATATACTAGCATATATATTGGTGCCATGATTTTTCCATGGTTCCAATAGTTATTATTAACTAGTTAAATTTACTTTATATTCTTTGATACAATAACAATTATTTGGTGTCATTTTTTTAGCACATTGATATTCAATATTAGAGCTGATAAAAATATAATATTTATAGTTACTACATTGACGACTAACAAACAAAAACCGTCACTTTTAATTATTAAATGATATCATTTTGGCAATACTTCGCAAATAGTTCAATTTATTATTCGAATCATAATTAATTCCCACTCGTTCGCGTATCATGCACCATTTCTGCACGGCACCGCATTGCCATCGACGACGAGTACCACATTATTTGTTTAGAATACATTACAAGAAAAAAGTGAACGATCGGCTAAATCCGCCGTAGATATGCCGATGAGGGACGGGGAACGTTTTTTGGGTCGCGTTAGGCTACTGTAAGGAATGGAACGTACGATAAGGTGGCACGGCGCAAGTTTGACCGGGTTAGGTTAGGTTAGGTTGAATAAAATATTGGAAAAAATTTCTTATAGCGATTTTTAGGGTGGGGGGATATTTTGTCTAGGGTTATTTAGTCTGGAGATATATTGTCACGGGGACATTTGTCACAGGGATATTTTGTCCGGGGATATTTTGTCGGGGATATTTTGTCCGGGGATATTTTGTCGGGGGATGAAAAATCATGGAACC
>NW_020439163.1:2547-19817 GCF_000699045.2 Agrilus planipennis | reverse complement strand
TGTCACAATCGGGTAAGTGTATCGCGCACTATCATCGTCACTCGCGTACACTATCGGGTCATTAGCTTGAAGCGTCAATTTCGATAGTTGATCCAAACCGATCGATTTTAGGTTTACTTGAAACGGTTTTACAATTAAAACTACCTCAACATTAGGTGGTAAATAAACTGGGGTTTCCTATATTGTTTCTTCCTCGTTAGTATATTTAAAATTTTTGGCTACGAATGAGCAAGAATACGGTAGGGTTATCAAAAATGTCCCTTTTAATTTATGAACCTCTTCGGTTCGACAATTAGTATGAATAAGAGTCTCATTTGGTAAAATTAGAATGTATTTGGCATCACTCAACACCTCTACCAATTCGTCAGTGATGTCGACGAGTACGTGTCTACATGATGGGTTATTTTTAATTTGAAGTAGATTTTTAACACAATTATCCCGTTGATAATTCCTTTCTAAAATTTCAGTTGGACAGTAATATTCTTCCTGCATACGCTTACAGTTATCTTTTAAATAGTAGATTTTGTCGTCCGCTAACGTCACATACGACGTAGGGGTATAATTGTTGTATTCCGATTAGTCGGTAATGAGTACAAGTGATACAAGCTAAAATTTGTTTCGTCCAAAATTGGGATGTGTAAAAGAAATACAATATGGTCTATGGTTACATAAAATTCTACATGGATTGTTCTTAAAAATAATATATTGTCGTAACTGTAATATGATTTCTCATCATGAAATTTACCTAGGGTTCGTTTCATGTCTTTTATATGTTCTTCGTTTATTAGAACCGGATGTAAAGAATTTAATGTTGCAAAGCTGATTGAAACTTGTAGATCAGATAGTATTGACCTTAATTGACTGATTATAATTTCTATGGTGAAAATACCTGTTTGTATGCTTTCCTTGTCCCTAATTCTATTAATAGAATGTTGTACAGCGTCAAAATTTAGTGAAATGCTATTAAGTGTTCTATTAAATTCTTGAATTATGATTTTATTCATTGATAATTGTCTGTTAAAGTGGTTAATGATATTTTCCTGGTTTCTTTCTAGTTTTCTGATAGCAGTGTCATAGCGTGCGCCGTCATCTGCATCTAGTGTTCCTGAGACAAATTTGAAAATTGATCATAAAACGTTTATTAGCCCACGTTTGTTTCGTTTTTCTTGTGTTAAAAAGATATCCGGGCGAATTTTAGTCATTTGTTCTTTTAATCGTTCGTTTTGTTGTTGTAAATATGTAATTTCGCGTAAAGGGGAATGTCTTTAATATTGTCCGTATCCTTATATAATTGATTTAGGATTTCCTCACTTTTGGTTATATGTTCTCCAATTGTTTTTAATGGGTATTTGTGTAAAAATGTATGGTGACTTACTTGGACACGCGCTTTTCCAAACTTAAAAGGTAATACACCCGCATTATCGTTGAGGTTCTTAATTTCTACCACTTGTGCCAGGGTCCAATGTACCCACAGTATGCACAATATCCTCGCCTGTATCATCTGTAACAAAAATATCTTTCGATAACGATTTTCTACAGGGTTTCGTCTCTTGCTTGTGATAGATTTTTCCCTTCATTGTTTCGATCTTATCGCCTAAGTCCCGTTTAACTAATTCTCTATGGTAATTGGATGCCTTTTTGTCGCGCACCGACCTCTTAAGATATACCGGTTGATTTTCGGGAATTTCTGTAAAATCCTGTCTCTTCGCGTTCCTATAATTAATCTGTTGTTCTTTTTTGTCTTCCGTTGTTCGTCTAACTACGTCATACAGTCTTTTAATCCTGTCGTAAATTTCGCTGGTATACTCGTGATAAAACGTGTTGTCAAAAATTTCCATTATATCTGAAGCTTCCAAGTGTCCGAATAGTAATTCAATAGGTTTGTAATTAGTTTGAGGATGTATGGTTTTATTATAAATTATTGCTGCGTTTTGGAAAGGATTAGTCAAAAGTAATTTGTTTTTAGATGCCGTTAATGTTTTGATAATTTCTATCAGAGTTCCGTGAACTCGTTCGATTGGACCGTTGCTATTTGGGTGTCCGGGTGTTATAAAGTGAAAATCAACATTATGCATTTTCAATGCGTCTATAAATAATGGATTGTTAAACTGGTTATCTGCTACTATTAGTCTCGGTAACCTATAGGGAGAAAAAAGATTAAAATACGCGTCTACGAGATCTGGTAAATTTGCTGAGTCTAACGGTTCGAACATGAAGTACTTAGTGAAAGCGTCTATGGCTGTTAAAAATTTCTTATTGCTTAAGGTGAACGTATCTATGAATACCGTTTCAAATGGACGTTTGGCAGTTGGGGTGGTTTTTAATTTGTATTTAATCGGGTGACGTTCTTACTTCGCCTCTTGACATACCTGACAGTTATCTACATATTTCTGGCAGGTTGACAAAATATCCGGCCAGTAATATGTCCTTACTATTTCTCCAGTTAACTCTTGCGCTCCTCTATGCCCGAGTGTATGAAATTTCGAAATTAATTTTTGTAGTGTTTCGACATCGATAACGTTCTTTCGCAGTTCATTACTATACATGAATTTTGCACTATCTTCAAACGCCTTATTTATTAACCTAGCTATTATTTCGTACAAATCCCTTGTTTTAGAATGTATTGCATTAATTTGATTTGGATTTACGTACTCTCTGAAAATATTTAGAATTTCGTTTTCGTAATTATTTTCGGATAATTGAATTAAATATCGCGTTTTGCCAAACAGTTTCTCTACGGAGCATTTAGGTTTATTATGGACCGAAAATACAAATTGATTTTTAAACTGATTCAAAGGTTTATCGTTTATTGCTAATGTTGCATTCAAATTTTCCTGTTGAGAATGTTGTGTGACTGTGTCTTTCTTTTGGTGTGTCTTCTCTTTTGGTGATCGGGTGTTATTTACGTCTCTAGACAAGTATTCGTCTATGTCTGTAATATCTAGTGGTTCACGTTGACTAATATCTCCAGGATTATTAAAGAGCGATAATAAGTCGTCTTGTGTTTCAATCGGGTTGGCCTCAATTCGCGATAAAAAATCCGCGTTAGCGTTATTTTTACCCTTCTTATACGAGATGGTATAATCGAATTCCTCTAACCGTAATCGCCAACGTACTAATCGTGAATTGGGATCCTTCATATTGAAAAGCCACTGTAATGGTTGGTGGTCCGTGATGATATTGAACTTCTGTCCATATATATACGGTCTAAACATTTTCGTCGCCCATACCACGGCAAGACACTCTTTTTCAACCGTCGAATAGTTAATTTCGGCTGCGTTCAGAGTCCAACTAATATACATAATGGGTCGATCATTACCTATCTGTCCCTGAGACAATACAACACCCAAACCAACGTTTGAAGCATCACACGTTATATTAAATGGTTTTTGAAAATTAGGATAAATTAAAACAGGAGGGTTCGTTAAAACATTTTTGATATTGTAGAAAGCCCTAATAAATTCCGGTGTGTGATCAATCTTGGCGTTCTTTTTTAAGCATGTGGTGAGTGGTTTTGTGATTGTCGCATAGTCCCTTATAAATTTTCTATAGTATCCGGAAATACCTAAGAAGGATTTTATTTGTTTTATGGTTTTTGGTAATGGTACGTTTTTGATTTTGGCTACCAATTTCGGGTTTGGTTTTATTCCATTTCGTGTTACTATGTGTCCTAGATACTCTATTTCCCTCAAACAGAATTCCGACTTATCGACCTGGATTTTAAATTTATGTTCTCTCAGTCGTTTGAAAACAGTTTCAACGTTTTGTACGTGTTCCTCGAAATTTTTGCCTAAAATGATAATGTCATCGAGATAGACTAAACAGATCTTATTCAGTAATCCCTGTAACACTTGGTTCATGACCCTCGCGAAACATGCCGGGGCGTTTCGAAGTCCGAATGGCATTCGCAAAAACCTGAAAGTGTCCATTGTCTGTCGAAAAAGCTGTCTTATGTCGGTCAGCGGGGTCAATTTCTATCTGATAATAGCCGCTTGTGAGGTCTAATTTTGTAAAATAATTTGACTCACCCAAAAGATCCAGAATTGACGTTATGTTCGGAATTGAGTGTTTGTCCTCAATGGTCCTCTCATTGAGTTTGCGAAACTTAACGACCAGTCGCCAGTTGACTTTTCCGTTTTTGTTTGGTTTTTTAGGTACGAGAAAAATAGGACTACTGTAAGGTGAGGTGCTCTCTTCAATGATGTTCTGATCTTTTAATTCGTTAATTTGTCTATTTATTTCTGCCTTTTGTGATACCGGGAAGCGATACGGTTTCGCGAAAACGGGGATAGAATTCAACGGAATGCGATGTTTCGCGGTACTCGTAAAAGTAAGAACTTCGCTCTCTTCATGAAATACATCCCGATATTGATTGCATAATCCGCCTATTATTTTATGTCGTTCTGTATCTAAATGCGTAAGGTCTAATTTTGAGGTAATATCATTAAGTTTAGATTCACTACAATTTGGTCCATATAATTTACATACATCAACCCGTGTTCGATCGATGTGTTGCGCCTTTATTTTGACATCGGTGCGGTTGTCTATTGGTGTTCCGTATACGGGAACCTCACAATGAAAATTTTCGGCAGACGTTATCGTTTCGGGCATAAAGCATCCATTTACATTCTGTTCCGGTATAAGGACTGTTCCTTTTTTAATTGGGATCGAAAATTTTTGCCTCTGCATTTTGTTCGCCAAACTTGTGTCATACTTGACCAAATGTAATTCGCGGGAATTAAGAGTTATAGTTCCTAATCCATAATTGATTATAGTGAAAAGGTACTATGAAATATTTTAACATCTGACCTGGGTAAAATAAATCAAGTTTTAGATACTTGTCATGTTTAGTTTGAGTCGTAATTGTTTTTAACAGAAAATTTTCTTTATAGATGATGTCTGCATATAGGTTTTTGGCTAGAATTGGGTTAATTAGGGAGTTTGTTGCCCCTGTGTCAATTAAAATTTTTAGCGTTAACCCTGTGTCCAGTTCTAAAATTAGACAGGGTAAATTGTTGTTATAATTTACATAAATGTGATTTTGATATTTTTCTAAACTTCCGAGGCAGGTTGCGGAAAATTTACGGTTTCTGACGATTGTTGATTATTCCCTATTTCTTTTTCATCTGATTGCATGGTGTCATAATATTCATACAAGAAATTTTGATTACCAGATTGCGTGTAATTACTGTGATAGTCAAACTGTTCATAGTCATTTTCCAAATTAGTTTTGTCTAAATAAGGTTGTTGATCTGTCTCGTGGTCAGACAAATAATGGTGATGGTAACCATCGTCTATTTCCATGAAATTCAAACGCGGTTGTCGCCAATTTCTGAAGACGGTCCTATCAAAATTATTCGTTCTAGTACTATTATTTTGGGGTGGATTCGGTCTACTAGTATTATTCTGAGTCTGATTTTGTTGTCTAAAATTATTATAATTGGCATGTTGATTTGGTCGGGTTAAATTTAAATTTGATGGTCTTAGATTAATATTGTCACTATTGTTTGGTCTACACATCATTGGATTTCGATTTATCGACGGTAAAGTTCGTTGTTGGGTTGTCGTGTTATTTCGGAACGGATTTTGATTTTCATTTCGCCAATTAGTTCTTGATTGAACATTTTGAAGTATCTTGGGTGGCTGATTTAATTTTTGTTTTTCCGGAGGATGTTTTGAAAAATAATTTAGCGTGGTGCCTGATACCGCGGCGAAATTTTCGTGATCCTTGACGTCCAGAATTGTTTGGAGCATCGCCGGACAGTTATTGTACAAAACTTCTATTACCGTCTGTTCATTAACCTGTTTGTGAATCGGTTTTTGATCTTCGGTTATATTCGCATCCATATTAATTTTTAAATCTAATTTTGTTTGTGTTGTTTTAATTCTTTCAATGAAATCACTCATAGTTTCATTTTGTTTAATTTTCATGGTTTTAAATTGTTGCGCCAAGATTTTCCTGTCTGTTAGGTCGCCAAATTGGTTACGCAGTGCGCCTCTAAGTGTGGGCCGATCCCCAATATCTGACCTACATGAAATAAAGTTATTCGCGTCATCCACTAATTTGCTACATATTAAACAAAACGGGTAGTCGTTTAACGTTTCGTCGTTAGTGTTGCCGTATTTGTTATGAAATTTATCAACCCTAATGATAAATGTTTCTAGATTTTCGGAGGTTCCGTTAAATTTTGGGAGAATATCTCTGTAATTCTTTGCCGCTGTAACCAATTGTTCTGTAGTCGCAGGCATCGTTCTGTCCCTTAAATTATTTCTGACTAGTGAAAGTTGATATGATAAATGTTCGATATTTTCAGGGTTGGAGTCCCTAATATTTGGTAATTCAAACCTAAGTTCGTTTGAGGAGTCGTTCAGTAAATCATCCAATCTAATGGAGCTAAGTGACACTTAAAATTAATAATTTTGAGTTAGAGATTCGTTCTTTTTCCCTAATCAATTTTTTGATAGAGAGAAATGACAACAGTTATCGACAATGTAATACACTTGACATTAGTTAGTTACTTAAACTCTAAATATAACACTAATTGTTCATTCTTTAAACTATGATATACCTAGTAACTTAATGTACACGTTTATAGCGTACATACATGTACATCATCATCAAATTTTACAGTAAAATGTTTGTACATTTGATTTGAGTACGATGACAAGAAAAAGGTCTTTTCTCCGATGTTTGGACGATGTTGCGGGATGAAAGTTTTATTTCTTTTGGAGAAAGCGGTTATATCCTCAGGGCCAATGGATGGTTGGGAGACCGCTGTTTTGTCCCTCTGGTTTTGGTTGTTGTTTTGGAAACGGTTATATCCTCAGAGCCAGTTTTGGTTGGGTGACCGCTGTTTTGTCCCTCTGGTTTTGGTTGTTGTTTTGGGAACGGTTATATCCTCAGAGCCAGTTTTGGTTGGGAGACCGCTGTTTTGTCCCTCTGGTTTTGGTTGTTGTTTTGGAAACGGTTATATCCTCAGAGCCAGTTTTGGTTGGGTGACCGCTGTTTTGTCCCTCTGGTTTTGGTTGTTGTTTTGGGAACGGTTATATCCTCAGAGCCAGTTTTGGTTGGGNAAACAAATTCTGTGAGAGGGCCAAATTACTTTATACTGACACAGACTCGCTAATATACCAGTTCTTTGTTGACGATATTTATCAACATATAAAACATGATATACATAAATTTGATACATCGGACTATCCACCGAATAATATTTATAATATACCTTTAAAAAATAAAAAAGTCTTAGGTCTTGTTAAAGATGAACTTTGTGGTAAGATATTTTCTGAATTCATCGCTTTGCGATCGAAAATGTACGCTATAAAATTGTATAATGGTAATGATAAGGAGAAAAGTGATGTAGAAGTTAGGAAAAAGTCTAAAGGTATTACAAGGGCAGCAATTAGAAAAATTACATTTGAAGATTATTTTAAATGCTTATTCCACAATAGAACAACAGAAGCTAGCCAAACTTTAATTTTGTCGAAGAAACATAAAGTTCATACCGTGCGACAGAAAAAAGTAGCACTTAGTCCACACGACGATAAAAGAATGGTAAACTATATTTACACAGATACGTATCCGTGGGGTTACAAAGATAGCATTTAATATACGAATAACAGTAGTATAGTTAGTACCTATTTCATTTTTTGTAAACAATTTAGATCATATTCTAGTCTAATAATATGTAAACGGAAGGTATTGTGAAATGTGATGTACTATGTATTATAAATAATAAAAATATATGTATAAAACGAATATTTGTGTTTGTGTAATTTAATACTTTAAAATAAAAGGCTATGTAGGTATATGTGACTTTTTAAGTTTAAATTTATTAACTTCTTCATTAAGGAAAAAGAGCAGAGATAAAGGCATTCTGTGTGTATTTTAAATAAACCTATAATGGTTAGAAAAACGATTGTAGCAGAGGAGATATCATAGCTTTTAGTGTCGTCGATGACAGGCAAAGTACGATAATAATAATATGCGACCAGGAAAAGCGACTAATGCAACAACATGACGACAATTGTAAATAAGCTTCTCATGTATATGCACGAGTGTATGTATGTATGTGTGTATGCATGTATGTATGTGCAAAATGTACCAACAACAGCAAACACTGATAGTTCGAACTGTACGTACGTTCTTACGTACCATCTAGCATACCATTCAACTATACGTATACATATATGTATACTACGAGATTCAAAGCCGATGGTTGCGGTACTAGCAGCTGTATGTGTGTGTATGTATGTACGTATGTGTAAAATGTACATAAGTACCACCTAACATACCATTCAACTATACGTATACACACATGTATGTTACGTATGATTCAAATACATATACTATACGAATACATGCTCTGCCCAGCCAGCTACGGGCGACATGGTACATTCGCACATACACACACACGCCGCCTGTTGTATCAACCGATTTTAGGCAACGATCAAGCCGAATCGGTGGCCCAGCGCGTTAACGTCGTGATCAGTCGTCGTACTCTCCCACTCGTACTCGGTTCGAACCCCGGCCGCGCGAAAAAAATCGTCAACGTCAACTAACCATCATTCATCATCCTCCAATACACGCAACACACAATACAGACACACATAGACAACACACAATACAGACACACATAGACAACACATAGACAACACACAACACATACACACACATGTATGTGTTTCTGAGTATTCGGCTTAGCAAAGCACGTACCTCTTGGTGAGAAAACTGAACAGATAACAGAATCAAAAATTTGTTGAGTTTCCAAATATTTATACCAAAAGCTCGANTCATTTTGTATTTCATTTTATTTAATAAACACTTTTAATTCTTTCGAATTCTAAGCTAACATCAATATTATTAGTCCCATAGTCTTATTTAAATATTTCGCAGAGCGCGCCATGCCCGCGTGACGTCATTTTACAACGCACCGCTCTCACCGTACCGTACACTAATACAAGCTTTGCTATCAAATGTTCCCTGTGTTCGACCACAATAACATTTTTAAATTAATCAGTGAATCAATATAGTGGTGTTACAATTGTGCTACAAGTATAATATTAGAAATGGATGACGGTTTTGAAAAAGGACAATCTGATAGCTTGCCTAAAATAGACGGGTTAATGGTTGCCCATTATTTTGCAAACAACACCGATTTCTTGGCCGCCGAGATGCGAGGAATAAAAATACAAAAGTAAGTATTAATTAATAATTTTTTTTTAGCATAAATATTTTGATCGTTACTATAAGTACACATTTCTTATTACTAATGTTTTATAAATGTACGTCATACGTCATATTGATACGAGGTATTTGTAAAAGGATATTAAAAACTATACTGTGTTATTGTACCTACATAATTTTGATTATGTTTTACATTTGGTAATTTTTAATATATAATGTAACAAGAAATCAACATATTGTTTACTATGTTAACCTAACTTATCCTGAACATTATATACCAGAACTACTAAACCTTTAAAAATTTGGATCCATAAAATATTGTTTTCAAAAGTAAGTTATGATTTAGATGCACGCGACTACACCTATTAAATATTATTAAGTTAAGATGAGAAACCCCTCATATTTATTTGCTCTTTAATGTGATCGTGGATAACTGCATTTTTATGTATTTTATTTTTTATTTATTAAATTAACTTATGCTTATTTTATTTTATTGCAGATCGGCTAGAAACAGCTACGGTGACGACGCTATTGGATATGTAAAAGTTAAAAGAGAAGGTGATATTTGTACAGTAAATGACGAATCACTCCAGAACATCGAGTACGTTCCACACCATACCACTGTACTTTAAAATGTGATAAAGAAGACAGAGAAGTTTTGTGCATTGAATGTGAAGAATGTGCCGCTAGCAGGTTGTAAACAGCATTTTTAATGTGGCTTCACCATCGAAGCGAGGAGCTTGCAACCACTGCTGTAAAAAGTTACTGGAAAAAATCAACGCTTTCAGGTAAGGGTCTCGGTCAAACCCTTGCTATCAACTGTTTAATATATTAAGATCGTATATCTGCAGGTATCGGTTCAACCAAAAAATTTGTAAAGGTCAAAGATTTTGGGACACATCACGAAAATATAAGTAAAGATTGTGTTTTTTATGATAAACTGATTCCAAAGCTTTGTGATGTGAATGTGAAATGCTCGCTGTTAAATTATAATGCTGAAAAATCCGAAATAGATAAAATATCAATCCATTACTTAATACGCATATTTTAACAGAAAAGTACGGATCTTCGTGTTGAGAAATTCATGGAATTTTGTAAACATGATCAAGATGTTCTCAAGTAAAAGATGCTACTTTGACCGAAGCAGACACCGATCTGTGGTTTCAGATGCGCTATGGACGCATTACGGCATCCAAAATGCTTGAAGTGGTCTAGTGCAAAAAAAAAGATGGTTGCCTGGTGGAAGTGGTGTTCGGAGCTACAAAATTCAAGGAAACTGCGGCTGTTCAAAGGGGTAAATTTTTAGAAGACGATGTTAGAAAAGAGGTCTCACGTATCAAAAATTTGAAAATAGAGCTGTCTGGGCTTATTTTGGACAGCAAGTGACTGATATTTGGTGTCTCACCCGATGGGCTTACAAATGAGTATGTCATTGAGATAAAGTGTTCATACAAGAAAACAATAAATCTGTATTACGAAAATGCAAAAATAGGCAAAAAGTATTATGCTTAAATACAAGCACAAATGCACATGACTGGAAGAAAAAAAGGTCTATTTTGTATTGCGCACGTGGACTTTGAGAGTTCAAAACAGATTGATCTATATGAAGTACTGTAAGATTAGTGTAAAAATATATTTAAAAAATGTGAAATATTTTGGAGAGACAACATCTACGACAAACTTATTACTTAATTATGTATGAATAAATAATTAGAAATTTAAGTAAATAAGTTGTTTTATTAATTATATTCTTAAAATACAAAAGTTTCAACATTGATTTGTACTAAATAAGCAACTCTGCAAATTTACTATTCCACATTCAGAAAATACAATAAAATCTAGCAAATCAACTTGCTTTACATCAACACAAGCATGTGGAAGAATTAATCAAAAACTTCGGAGTCGGGCGATAGCCCTTTCCACGCGGATCTGTAGTGCCGCAATTGTTTTAGTTTCCAAAACTTCTTCTTTCGTCGATTTAGCTTGAGCACTTACACTAGGAGGTCTAATCAAAGAATATCCGTTTAGTTGCAGCAAATGTGCGATATTCTTAAAACCTCTGTCGGCCAGAACAGCTACTCCTTTAGGCAATGCTTGCAAAATTCCACAGTCTTCAAAAATCGCAGAATTTGTGGCTCGTCCTCCATACCCTTCTGATATAAAATTTATGAATCCATCGGGGGTTATCGAAATCAGATATTTTATGGTTTTGCGACTTTTATAGTCTGTAAGTGCCTGTTAGCGGGTTTGTCTATTTGTATTTCAAGGCAGTCAATTATGCTTACATCAAAATGATTTTCACAACAATAGACACAAAGTTTAGTTCCGGGTGGATCAGTCTGCTTTATCACTTGCATCCATTTCTTTCGAATTTTAGGCTCGAAAGGAACAATAACAACTTTTCGGGTTTATTAGTAGTTGTATTTATACACTTTGGCACAATACACGATTTTCTAATTTCTAGATTTGACATTTTTATCAATTTCCAACGCAAACTTCATACACACAGGTACGGGAGCAGTGCACGCACAAACAGACCGTTACAAACAGATTGATTTTTTGGTCAAATGAATAATCGTGAATGATATTAGATACTGGTAATGTATTCGAATTTGTCTACAACCATTCTGGCCCGCGCCACCAAATGTGGGAGCTTTTTAGATTCGCGCCAACCTGATTTATTAGTCAGGCGCTAATAGTAATGCACCGCATAAGTCAAGACGTGGTAGCGTTATAGTTATTAACGGTGCGATTGGATGGGATTGATTCGACTCATGATATTTTTTATTTGGTTGAGGTAATGTTGACGTTGTATCGGATTATGTCCTTGCTTGGACCCCACAATGCGCCTAGTGTTTTATTGTCATTTTCGTTTTCACATATTTTTACAAGTAGTTCTTGCAGATCAAAGGCTTTATTGATATTACCTAATACGTATTTACTGTTTGACGACCACTAACGTTTCCGAAAAACACCCTGTTATCAAATCGTCCATGTAAAAGTATTGTTATATTACCCTGGCTGCATTTGGGTATTCTGCGCGAGCTTCGTTTGCAATTTGCTTTAAATACCGCGTGGCTAAAAATGAAGTTGATGAAGTCCAATATGTCACCGTGTTTAATCTTAAACAGTTCAAAGTTTCATTTTCATTTGCTCGACATAATATAAGTTGTGAGTTGCGTTGGCGTTCGAATAATAATATGCCTGTACTTTTTGGCAATATTGCGGTAATTACATATACTGATACTTCGGGAAGCGCAATAATATAGTTTAAATACATGCTGAATATTAGGACCCGTATGTTGAACGTCATTTAATGATAACCCTGTGTCTGATTTTACCAATGCATCAAATACGGCACGTAACTTTGTTTTAATACTTGATGCCTTAACAACGGCATGGTAGGGCAAATAAAAAAAAGTATCATTCACTTCCTTGTGCTCATTTATTTTGGGCATATGGCCTAACCTCTCATACTCTTCCAAAAACTTTACATACTTTACCTTGAATTCCGTATTGTGATTTAATGTACGCTCTAGAGATAAAAAACGTTTCAATGCTTGTGTTCGTCAGTTCATGTACATTATGTTTAAATGGGGTACAATAAAGTTCCTCTTCGGACATTTTAACTTGATTATTATTAGCTTCCTCTAAATCCCAAAATTTAGCAATTTGGTTGCTCAAATTACGTGCTTGATTTTCCGATACGGAAAGGCAACTTATTGTTGGTGTGACAGATGTTGAATAGTTGAATTTAAATCTCAATACCCGCTTAATGCTCAGCCGGGTCCCAATATGTGTTGACGACCCACGCAGGTCAATTCCCAAAATAGTTTTGCGCCGATTAACATATCTATCGCAAGAGACTCATTACATCTTTCGTCTGCTAATTTGAAATTTGGCGGAATATAAATCTCGTAATTGAAAGGGCATAATAGGCAGTCTATACATCATCTAATCTAGTATGAAACAATCAATAGTACCTAGATAATCGTTAATGCGCGATTTGAATGAGACGTCTACCCTGAATTGTACAGAGGACAATGTCATTGATTGACCTATGCCACCTACTGTCAAATTGTGTCATACTCTTTCTAAGCCTAAACGTCACAAGGATTTTTTGGTATGAAATTAGACTGAGAGCCAGAGTCCAGCAAGGCCCTACATTTGTAATACCTTCCGGGCTAATCAGAAACTAAAATACAGGCGGCAGACAATAAAACCTGCGTATCATTCCTTTCAACATGATGACTGATATAAGCTTGTTGAACGGATATTGGGTCATCTGAGTTTGTACTAGGTGCCTTTTTTTGAGACACCGCCTCAATATTATTGTCTTTCCCGTGGTTGCTGGCTTGCGCGCAGCATATATATATATGCTATATGTCATAACGTGTTATGTGCTTTCTTACATTCTTTACATTTTTGAGATGTGCAATTGTTTTTTGAATAATTCTTTTTTAGACAATTAAAACATAAATTTAACCTTTTAGTTTCACGGATTCTTTCGTTCATACGCAACTTTAAAAACGATTCACAATTGTAAATGCCGTATTCTGTAGGCTTGCAAAAATGGCAATAAAGCGATGAAGTGCTTATGTATAATCTGCCCTGTGCGTTACTTGATTTATTTGCTGTGTTGTTGTTACTAAGAACATGTTGACATGCTTTGTTTGCCTCTAAGGCACCTAACAAGTTACACCTATTTTCCAAAAATTCTAAAATTTTCTTGTATGTTGATAACTCACCTTGGTATTTTACTGACTCCCATTCTTGACGGGTTGTTACACTGAATTTTGCGCTTATTATGTATACCAGAACCATATCTAACGTTGGTTGTTCAAAAGTTTTTAGACATTGCATAAATATTAACCCATCGTCTAACAACTTTTGAAGTGCTTGATGACTATCACTTTTTATGGGATCAATGTTAAATAGAGCCTATAAGCAGTTGCGAACAATTAACTTCTTATTTTCGTACCTTCTTTTATGTAAAATCCCACGCTACTACAAAATTATCAGAAGATACCTTAAGTATTTAGGCGGCATCCCCTCTAACAGCTAAAAGTAAATAAAAAAATTGTAAATATTAGACAAGTGGGGATTGTTATTGATAAGCGAATCGAATGCGTCATGGAGTTCTACCCAATTTTAAAACTCTCCACTGAAACTTGGTAAATTAATGCTAGGCAATCTGAGCATAGCGGTGTCAATTTTGTCTACAATTGAATTAGATGCATGAACTGTAGTTACCCTATCATTTTCTTTTGTTAATAGGAAGGCTTTAACTTGCTAATTGATTTCGAAGAATTTTTTTTCGATTTTTTCTAATTTTAAATTCTAAAGGGTTCGATTTATAAGTTTTATACTGTATGATTTAAAATGTGTGTGCATGTGACTTTTTCTTATTTAAATAATACAGAGCAATCTTTTTTTTCATTGTTGGTTTCTGGAATATGCAGATTTTCGTTTAATATGTGTGTCTACATTTGATTTCAAATTATATCCCATATTTTTGACATGTTTAAAGAGGCGTCCCTTTATCCTAAAACAAAGAAAGGATTTTCTTACAACCAAATTAAGAAATTTCTTCCACCAGAGGGCACAAGAAAACGTTTCAACAGATGAAAAAGAAATTTTTTAAAGCGATACGACTGATGCTCTTGATGAAAAAGTCAAGTTCTCAAAATTTGCGGTTTTAGTGGCGAAACGACCGTTGAGAGTGTAGGTTACGTCGCTGACTGAATGTTGGGTGAGTAATTTCGCTTTATATTTTGAGTGCGGTCTGTGAGACCGCACGTCCACGTTTGTGTTATAAATTTACACTGACGGTGATTTTGTTTGTTTCAGATTTTCTGTCTTAGCGTAACCTAACGTATGTTGAGACTCTGAAAAAGAATAAAAGAGAAATACCGAATTTATTTCGGGAACAAGAGTCTAGAGCTATTGGTTCAACTTTATTCGGTTTTACGAACGACAAAACTATGTGTCCTCATGTGCCAAAGAAGAATAAAGCTGTGCTCCTGATATCATGATAATATTATTGATGAACATACAAAGAAACCCGAGATGATATTATTCTATAATTCCACCAAAGGGGGATTAGATGAAACGGACAAAAGATGTTCAATTTATTCGAGCAGTCGCCCAACAAGAAGGTGGCCTATGGTGATTTTCCACAGAGTTCTAGACTTGTGTGGAATTAGTGCCTACACTTTATTCAATCAACATTAAGAGAGGTAAATTTCTGAAGAAATTAGCACGATCCCTGGTGGTTCCACATATGAAAAGACGAGTTATAAACCCTCATTTGCCAAATGAATTAGTTATGACGCTGAAACGGGTTTTGGGCCCTGATATGCCATCCCAAGAGCCACCAAGTNAAAGTTTTTAGACATTGCATAAATGTTAACCCATCGTCTAACAACTTTTGAAGTGCTTGATGACTATCACTTTTTATGGGATCAATGTTAAATAGAGCCTATAAGCAGTTGCGAACAATTAACTTCTTATTTTCGTACCTTCTTTTATGTAAAATCCCACGCTACTACAAAATTATCAGAAGATACCTTAAGTATTTAGGCGGCATCTCCTTTAACAGCTAAAAGTAAATAAAAAAATTGTAAATATTAGACAAGTGGGGATTGTTATTGATAAGTGAATCGAATGCGTCATGGAGTTCTACCCAATTTTCAAACTCTCCACTGAAACTTGGTAACTTAACGCTAGGCAATCTGAGCATAGCGGTGTCAATTTTGTCTACAATTGAATTAGATGCATGAACTGTATTTACCCTATCATTTTCTTTTGTTAATAGAAAGGTTTTAACTTGGTAATTGATTTCGAAGAATGTTTTTTCGATTTTTTCTAATTTTAAATTCTAAAGGGTTCGATTTATAAGTTTTATACTGTATGATTTAAAATGTGTGTGCATGTGACTTTTTCTTATTTAAATAATACAGAGCAATCTTTTTTTTCATTGTTGGTTTCTGGAATATGCAGATTTTCGTTTAATATGTGTTTTCAAATTATATCCCATATTTTTGACATGTTTAAAGAGGCGTTCCTTTATTCTAAAACAAAGAAAGGATTTTTTACAACCAAATTAACAAATTTCTTCCGCCAAAGGGCACAAGAAAACGTTTCAACAGATGAAAAAGAATTTCTTTAAAGCGATACGACTGATGCTCTTGATGAAAAAGTCAAGTTCTCAAAATTTGCGTCTCCATCAGAACAGAAAGAAGAAATTTTTGTTGCGACAATAGAAATTCTATGCCTAACCTGAGCCTGAAGGGTGGCGCTCCGCCCCCGTTTTGAGCCGCAGGCGTTGCTGGTACTACTGCCTCTTCTCCACTTAATTCGATTTTAAAATGGTAGGCATAATTTATGTTCACGATTTTTACAATTCCTTGATATTGACGGTGTGGTAGGCAGGTACCCCAAAATAACATAATTTGGGTTTTGTTTTTAACCTTTACCTATGGACGTGCGGTCTCACAGGCCGCTTGCAGATTGTGATTCTCGTGCCCCCCCTCCCGCGGATCCCAAACGTATGCCGCCCTCAGTAGCTTCGGTTTTAGTGGCGAAACGACCGTTGAGAGTGTAGGTTACGTCGCTGACTGAATGTTGAGTGAGTAATTTCGCTTTATATTTTGAGTGCGGTCTGTGAGACCGCCCATCCACGTTTGTGTTATAAATTTACGCTGACGGTTATTTTGTTTGTTTCAGATTTTCTGTCTTAGCGTAACCTAACGTATGTTGAGACTCTGAAAAAGAATAAAAGAGAAATACCGAATTTATTTCGGGAACAAGAGTCTAGAGCTATTGGTTCAACTTTATTCGGTTTTACGAACGACAAAACTATGTGTCCTCATGTGCCAAAGAAGAATAAAGCTGTGCTCCTGAAATCATGATAATATTATTGATGAACATACAAAGAAACCCGAGATGATATTATTCTATAATTCCACCAAAGGGGGATTAGATGAAACGGACAAAAAATGTTCAATTTATTCGAGCAGTCGCCCAACAAGAAGGTGGCCTATGGTGATTTTCCACAGAGTTCTAGACTTGTGTGGAATTA
>NW_020439163.1:0-924 GCF_000699045.2 Agrilus planipennis | reverse complement strand
ATAACAAGTGAATTAACTTAACGTTCTACACACCTATAAAACTTTTGCTTTGTTTTCTATTGTTAATTTATATACATTTTTGTTTTAAGAAATTGCTAAACATTTTCGTCTAGTACTGTACAGTTCTAGCCGATCTCCTAAGATCGCCCATCGAGAGCTCTGCTCGTTCAAGCTTGTTCCAACTATTTCTGTCGTGCTCACGCCTAATGTGTATTCTTTCTATCTTGGCGCAGATTTCTTCAAGGTCACAATTCTAACAAATTGAAATGGACTGTATATACTTACAAATTTAGGCTTTGTCTTTGTGTCTATATTAAACAGCTGGGCCTATTCTGAAAATAATTTTTCTTTTTAGATTGAAGTTCTGTAACAGAATCTATTTGTCTATTTGGCCCGACTTCTATCGCCTACTGCGAAAGAGAAACTGCTATTAATGCGTTTTCACGGTTAATTTGTGCACTTAAGTGCCTCTGGCAAAAAATGTTTAAGTTAAAACTACAAATTATTTATTACTGTGTATAATCCAAACCTTACGCAATCTTAACTACTGATAACCTCCAAAACCCTTACGCTTTATAAAAAAAAATATGAATACGTCTTTTATTTTGATACCTGTTGCCTTATTACAAATATCGGACATGCGGGCCCCAGTTCTTCATTATCGGGTTTGACGCAGGTTATGAGAAATAATCAAAAATAAATTTATGTGTATAAACTTCGCATAATAAAACCATAAGTTGATGCTATTTTGTTGCCGAGTTATTGTCAAGAAACTGATTTGGTTGCATTGATATACTACCAAAAGCATGTAAATGATTTACGTTAGCAAGCTTACACCTACAGTGGAGACTTCACGGCTGAAGTCTTCGGTATGATAATTATTATTGGATTTTGAGTTTTTGGCGGTTGTTTTTCGAAACTTCT
>NW_020439162.1:273829-286230 GCF_000699045.2 Agrilus planipennis | reverse complement strand
AAAAACAGTAAATAACTAGCACATTTAAAGTGCGCGCCTTTTTTATTTAGTTGTGACTAAACCTGCCGGAGGGCGCGCAAATCGGCGCGTTTCGAGTTGACCATCTATTACCCTTTGTGTATCTATTATCTATGGTTGGTACTGTTCGGTTTGCTTCGTAAGGTTACGGAAAATTAAAATTGAGGTTATCATATCGTATAAAAGTAAATAAATATGAAAATAAATATATAATTCACATTATGGCGAATGCAAAGAGAATTGCCCCAAATATATTGGTAACAGGAACACCAGGAGTTGGAAAATCAACTTTATGCCAAAAGCTTGTAGAATTGACCGGTTTAAGATGGATTGAGATTTCAAAAGTAGCAAAAGAAAATGAATGTATTGAAGAATGGGATCATGAATACCAATGTGGAGTTCTAGACGAAGACAAATTAATGGATGGATTAGAAGATACTATGGCTAATGGTGGAAATATAGTAGATTATCATAGTTGTGAATTTTTTCCAGAACGGTGGTTTGATATAGTATTTGTGCTGCGAGTGGATAATACAATTTTGTATGATAGACTTACGTCGAGAGGTTATATTGGAAGAAAATTGGAAGATAATATAGATTGTGAAATTTTTCAAACAATTTTAGAAGAAGCTCAGTCTTCTTATAAGAAAGAAATAGTTCACGAATTGCAAAACAGAAATCTTGAAGATTTGGAAAATAATCTACAGAGAATATGCCTGTGGCTCCAACAATGGTTTGAATAGTTGTACATATTAATAAAAGTTAATTTATGTATTTACATATTTACACAAGTGAATATTTAAATATTTTTTCCAAATAAATATTTAAAAAATAGTTTCGGTATGTTATATACTATCAGGTAATTAAAAAATTAAAAAGAAGACTCACCACTAATTACCACAAAATTCAGTCTCGCTACATAGATGCCGTTATTTTAATTGAGGAGAGCATACCCAATAACTTCATTCTACAAATTTTAAATCGTTTTTTTTTTTTTTAAATATTGTACAGGGTGGTCACCGTGAGACACCTTGTATACTGTTCTATTCTCTAATCTATGCAGTCGTTGTTCAAAAGATGATACATGTGGATGACTATAAACGAAGTTGTTGAGGTGAGAATTACTAACAATTTCTTATATGGCACTTTGTAATGTTTTATTTTGAAATATTTTGTTTTTAAGGAAATATAAATTGGTAACAATAAATGTCAAATAACTGTCAAATATTTATGTATTTGCCATAAAATAGGAAATTTCAGGTAAAATAAAAGAACAGAATAAAGTAAATTAACATAATATATACCGGCCTAAAGACACATTTTAATGATTTCTTATAAGCCATTACAAATTTTCCAAAAAACCTATTTTTATCAATACATATGACAGTTTAAGTTTGATTTGTGAGGTGCAGTTGCTATAAACAACAAAAATTTAATCAGTATATAACACAAACACTTTTAAAACAAGTTTTTCATTTTAATAAAGCAACTTCCGTTTCCCGTTTCTCTTTGTCCACCAAAAATAACAAAACTCAAACTGGGTGCAAAAGTGGCTTCGTAACAATTTTTGATCCATGTGTCTAATTGTCTGAGAATAGTTTCAGGTTCTTTTTCGAGATCATTTTGGTTTACTTGAAGGTGTGCAATATTCATGGAGGCATTTGGTCCTTTTTCGATACAATCTTGTATCACCGTCTCGTTGCATTCACTTGAGTAAATAGTTACTTTACTTTGATCGTCAACATTGTTGTTGCCTTTGTTCAGAAAGAATTTGTATCTTTTTGCTACATCAGGAAGGGAAATAACCGAGACTGGTTTGTTAGCTCTTGCAATTTGTTTAAAGAAACTCGTTGCAAAATATGGATGACCCAGTTGAGGATGCTTTTGTGCAGACAAACCATTCAAAACAGCATCTCCAAAAAAGATATCATTTTGAAGTTTAAGCTGAACTAATTCTAAAGAAGCTTTACTATCTTCAATTGAACAATGCCCACCCCTTCCTTGTTGTATATGTTGAAATAGAAACTCTCTAGCTAGAAGCTGCAATTTACTTTTCCTAGTTCTGTCTCCAGTTAAATTAAATATTACACTGGAGTCAATGACGTATGGATGCATCATTTTCAAGGCATGAAGGTCATTACCAAGAGATTGTCCCACTAAAATAGCATCTGGTGGTAAAAGGTTCCTGAGGTCTTTTTGAACATCTTGTAATTTCTTTGTCACATTT
The DNA here is from genome assembly GCF_000699045.2 of Agrilus planipennis. Classification (NCBI taxonomy): domain Eukaryota; kingdom Metazoa; phylum Arthropoda; class Insecta; order Coleoptera; family Buprestidae; genus Agrilus; species Agrilus planipennis. The sequence goes on along the minus strand of NW_020439162.1, from coordinate 283,985 downwards.
TTCATCATTTTCGGGGTGATTCCCGAAAATTGCGTTAAATAATCGACTATTCTATTATCAGGTTTAACTAACTCTTCATAAAACACTTTGTGGTCTTCATCGACAATCGAAATTCTAGTTAGTTCTAAATCACCTGTAGTTGTTCTGCACATTTCACAATCAAGTCCAAACATGGGGCTGAATGGTGTGACGTCTTTATATTCATCCTTTGTTAATACATAGCCAGTATATTTTGTTTCCATTAGTCCTTTAATTGGTAAAGGAAAATTTTCTTCTACCATCTGCCAACCTGACAAAAGCAAGTGGGTCCTCGGAAATTTATCAGTAGCTGGAAGGCCGTCCACAGCTTTAGCTGCAAGTTAACATTTTTTTATGAAATACATTAAATGAAATTTTACAGTAATCCAAAATTTCTGATAATCGTTTAGTTAAAATGGAGTTGTAATTATTAAACTGTAAAGTATGTCTTATATACAGGACCCAACCCCAACCCACTGTAGTTCTCTATAACCATTAAAATAAAGATACCAAAATGTTATTTATACTCCCTATACGGAGTTAAATTCTGTACATTTTAAAACTATTATCAAATACGACTAATTTTCGAGTATAAGGGAAGTAGTTATACTAATTTTGTTATTTTAAACACTACCCGTCGTGCGGAAGGCTGGGTATCTTTTGAAGATCTTCCATCTTACACGAAAACAAAAAAAATGACACGCCAGAACACGCACAGGCTTCAGCAGTCCTCCTAGAGAAGGAACACTGCCGTTCAATAAGGCCCGTGAACTAAGTGCAGTAAGTAGTCATTTTGAATGTAAAAGGCAAGCTATCAAAGGAACTCAGAATTCTGACACAAACACACAATACTATCTAATAAATAAAGCTAAAAGACTTATGCATAATTTAGATATCTGGTATTCTGCAGTGGTTCAATTTTGAGCAATTATATTTTATATTATTGTAAAATGCACGACTCATTACTTTTTCCTGACGAATTTGTAATCTAAATAAATTTCAGTATATCTGTTTCTATTATCAGATCTAGTTCAACTAGTTTTTACAGTTCTTGACCGAAATTCGGTCAATTGTGTTATTTAAGTAACAAAAACGGCAATGTATCGGGCGTAAATTGAATTCGAGCATTAACTTTTTTAATTAACCAAAAAAAGATCCTGCAACATACTACTTCGCAATTGATATTACGTATATAGATTAAAAGTTTGAAGGTATTTTGTTTTTGATTATTATTAATAATTAAATTATACTTACAGATGTTTTCATGTAGTGGGAATAAATCTTTTATTTGATCATAAACTTCTCCACTTTTTACAACAGCATCTTCAAGAGTTCCAAATTCAGTTACGTACTTGCGAACTTGTGTTGTTGTTAGTGGAACCATCAACAAATCAGTCACAATATCACCTTTATATGCAAAAGGTGCCACAACTTCTAATTTATGTTGAAAAGAACCACTTAGAAAGGGAAAACAACTTTCATATGCATGATAGTGATAAAGTGATATATTGTCTATGATTAATACATTAGTTTGTTGTATTTTAGGAAATCTTTCCAATTGACACCATCTTGCAGGACTATATGGTGAATGGTGACCCAATAAACAGTATAGTAATAAATGCTGTATATCAGAAACAAATAATGGCATTCTGTCATTGATGTCAACAGATATACATGCACTTTCTCCAGCTTCTCGTAATCGGAAAACTGGGTGATTTCTTAATTTTCTAGTTTTCAACCGAAGCTTAGCTTTAAGCAGTTTGTATTCTTCTCCTTCTAGTAAAGGTTTTCCTGATGGAGTTATGTTTTTATCATTATCATTGTTAATTTCACCAATTGTTTCATCTGTGGTTTCTATGTCATTACAAAACCGTTTTGGACTTGGTTCTGATTCTATAATTGCAGCATTATTTAGAGAATCATTGTCTGTTTTTGATTTTTTATTAAGGTTTGCACGATCAAGTTCATTTAATCTTGAGATTTCCAGAAATGCTGCCATTTTCTTTTTCTTTTTTTCAATGCGTAACGTGCGTTTGGAAGGAGTTGGCTTCATTGTTGAATATCTTCCTCCACTTACTAGATAATGTCTGGAAGTAAATATATTTTAGCGTGATTTTTCCATTAACGTATTACAGTTTAGAAAAGTGATTTTGAGCAATAAAACAGACCATCAAACATAAAATTAAGTTTTTGAAAATAAAATTATCCGATAGCATTGTTACTTTACTTTTGAGGTTAGTTGAATAGCAAAACATTTATCTACAACTCGTTTCTATATTAAATAAGTACCTGCTTCATTTAAACGAAAATGTCAACTCAATAAATAAATAATTAAAAACTAACAACAATTTCCTACATATAACTACACTATCTTATCGAGTAAATTCACATTTATTAGAATGTTAAAAAATAACTTTTGCAAAAATTTCTGCTTCAATATTTTTTAACGGCGGAATCTTTTTCTTCAGGTCGGCCTTTGGAAGTATTATCTCATACAACCATGCATCTTATAAACATCGGATTGAAAATGGATAACGTAATAGATTCTTTCAAGTTCACGAAAAAAAATATTAATCGATACATTACAATTTACTTTTTATTTTTATAATTTATACGTAGAAGATTGCAAAGGTATTTTAGGAAATATTGCCAAAAAAAGTTCATTTTTTGTAATAAGAGGTCACTGCGACTTGAGACAAATATGAATGCCGATTTCAAAAACAATGTAGAAGTTAACTATTTACATAATATACATTCGATTGTGTATTAATTAAGAGATAATATAATAAGCAGTCAACGTTATTCTTAAAATCAGGTTTATATTTAAACCAACAGTAATGTTATTACTATTTATAAATATTTCGAATTCTTACTGAGACAGAAAATAAACAGTAACGTTTCACTATATATTTTGTAAACTTCGACAAATTTCGGGAAATACGCGATCATTTATAAGAGCATACAAGTATAATAATTACTAATTATAGTTACTATTTGTTTTCTTTTTTTTACTTTAGGGGCCACATTTTCGCCCCAACCACGCAACGAGGTTACGACCAGGGTATGAAATGTCGAGCGCGAGCGACACCTAAGTTTACCCCATGTAAGTTTTTAAATTTTTTAATTTACCAAAATTGACATTACCGACATACTAGGCGACATACATTTTACTGAAACGACAACAGATGATGCGACGGCGGTTGCGATTATCGGAGGAATTCCCCAGTAGTTGTGGCGTTATTGAGCAATAGTGAGTAGTTTCACAACTTGTAATATTTTAAAATTTTTGTGAAAAGTACTTTTACCTATCCTGAAAGTAAGTAATATATTAAGTACTTCAATCATGCTTTACAATAAGTAAAGAAAGGATGTTTTCTGCCCAACACAGAAAAACCGTGATGTACAGTCTACACTATTACGGGGTCAAATTAATTTGAAATGTTCTACCTAGATTATACAGTTCCTGCAGGAGTTAAAGGTCAAGATGCCGCTTTCCATTTTCCTGAAGTAACAGCGGTTCCAACGAAAGTGGCAGGTATTGTAATTTGTTGTTGTGAAACTTAAGTTCTAAAAAAAATGTTTTGTAGAACTTCTTCTGGTAGAGGAATAGAAGCAGACGGAATTGCCCCATTAAAAGATGAAAAAGTACTGCATCCAGTGAAAACATATGACGGGAAAAGAAGAATTGTTTCAACTGCAGGTAGTTATGCAGATAACAGTTTCAAATATCCAAAACATATATAATTATTTGTTATAGAAAGTACACTCACAATGGACAATACAGAAGCTAGTATTTCTGCAGTTTCTGAATCGTTAGCACCCCCTGTAGAAGCAGGAAGCAGTACTAAATTAGGTAAAGAACAATTTCTTTGTTCATACAAATATACCTGTATTATTATCTATGTTTTAATTAATTGATGTTTGCTATTTACTCGTATATTGTGCTAATTATATTTATTACTGCATTTATACTTTGTTATTAAATTTGTTAATTTTATTTTTGTTTTTTTTTTCAATTTCCATTTAAAACAAAAAAAAATAAAATTTGGTGTAATTTTGAAATGCGCGCCTTTGGTTACGCTTCATAGTTTGATGTATAGATGGCAGTGAAATTCGAAGTTTTCTTTGCCAATACCATTTATATATATATTCCAAGTATCGTGTACTAATGTGGGGTAAACTTAGATGTCACTACTATCGTCCAAATCTCGAGAGTTTTACATCTATTTACCTAGTCTAGGGTTACGACGCGCTGTTCCTTTTCGACGAGCCCTGTATTTTACTTATGACGATTTGTTTAGTTTCTATGTAAGTTGTAATTAGTTATAATTGTATTCTTTCATTGGAGTTATAATTTTCGTGCAGTAGCGTGTGTTTCTTTGAGTGTATGCTTTTGTTTTAGTATCTAAGAAGTACCTTGTATCAACAGCACACTGCATGCAGAACCATAGTGATGACCCCGAAGAGTTAATCGTTGTAATGGCTTTTATTTGGTGGAAAAGCACGTTACCTGGATTCTATCGCTACTCTATGGGAGCGACTTATCACACTCGCTGGCAGTGTCTTGTCAGGTTTTATGAGTTGTGTGTGAAGCAGGGATTCACCGATGCGATATTATCTATGGCTGCGGTGGTCGAACAGTCTTGTACGCGGCGTGTGGCAGCATTCACAGTTTGTTTGTATCACCTATTATCTATGTTGTATCACTTTGTTTTTAATGGACATGTATGCATTTTTGTTTTTCAAGCTAATTGATTGAGTATAATTTGTTTAATATTTCATTCAACTTTTGTATCATTTTTAGCATTACGTCTTGCTTTGTGTTTGGTATAAGGAAGAATAAATTTACTACTTTGGTTGTAATTGGTATTATTATTAATATAATATATTGTATTTTCATCTTTATTTGTTGTTCATTTGTGTAAAGGTAATTTCGAGTATTTTAGCTGATCAGGTGGCTACAGGAACCAACCGGCTTTGCTACTCCAAGGTAATTTCCTTTGATAAATTTTACTGATTTTTGATTCCTTTAAAAAAAAACAGGGTGGTTTCCGGGTTCTGTTTGCTATCTAGTAACATAGCTAAATTTCGTTTTCTTCAAAGTTATTATTAAAATTAAATAAGAAAAAACGAATAAAACAAATCAGGGAAATTAATGAAACATCTTGCCGCGCCTGGCTAAGAGCCTGCCCCAACAGCACGTCATCTGCAGAAAACACGACGCCTATCCACCATCTACGGAAAACAACAAATCAGCGAACCATCGACCGCGAAGGGCTAAAAAATTTAATCGCCAATGTAGCCTGCACCGCCTTTTTCCTTCCTGCCTCACAGCTGGCTCTTAGGAGGGGACACCTCTCCGACACAGCCTTATTAGGGGACATCCTGGAGTAGCTTTAACCAGTAAAACACCTTTGAGATTTTTCTCTCAAAAACTGAACGACGAGTAGAATCGATACAGCACATATGGTAGATAGTTGCTGACCATGTGTACAGCGATCAATCATTTTGAAAAGAAACCACGGTCTTTACGGAACATAAGCCACAGCGTTCGGACAAGGCGTCTCCATGTCAAGTTAGACATTCTGAATATGTGGTGCGTTTCAACGCTTTGTTCGTACTACTTGTTCGAGCACACCTATTGTATGGACAACGTTGTAGCCATGGTAGCCAACACTTCCTTTAGGATCGACATGGCGGTGCCAACCCCTAACGACAGAGAGGTCATCTCAGTCAGTAGTTTCTGTCCGACGCGTGCACTATCATTGGTAGCCACACAACTATATTAAGAGAGCTCAAAGCTTCTCTCAGTCGTGGACATAAGTCGTGGATTAACTATCTGCCAGTTCAACAACAAAAGTCAACTTCACAATCTACCGTCCTAGCAGGGTACTATCTAATAGCACTATTTAATAGCACCCTGCTCTGGTGGTTAATGTAGTAAGTGTTATAGTTGTTGCGTACTTCCTTTTGCTTCATTCTGAACACAGGTATCCTGTTGTAACAGCTTGTGGCTCGGTGGTAAAACGTCCGATAGTACATCGAATCCCTGGTTCTATTTGCGGCCGATATGACATATACGCTTAGAATCATAAGGTTGTGTTACCTTTTATCTGATATACTATTATTCTTCGTCGGGGTAAAATTATCTTTTATATTCCCTACATCTAAATTTGCAGGTTTAAAAAATTTCACAATTCTACAGTTATTTGGACTACGGACCGTCTCTGAAAAATCTTAAGAGTCTTTTAATGTTTTTAATACACAACACTAGTACTGAGCTCAACCTTTTCTTTTTCATCACCTTTGTCATCAAGCTTTCGATTTTTTTTTTCAGTAATTTCTTCACTGTCCTTCATTGCCCATCCATCAGTAAAACTACCGCATCCATCTCGATCATACATTGTGATTGTGACATTTTATACTTGTTGGTGGAACGACTATTCCACTTTACTATATTATCTTCATCTTCACATATGACAAAGTTAATTTATACGGAATTTGAGCACCAAGTAAACATTTCCTGCGAGTCTTGGACTTCCGGCAAGACCATCGCGGGTCCCAATAGAACCCTCGGTGCTCGTATTCTTTGGCGTGGGGTTAAGATGGGCAACTTGACGATCCCCGAATAAAATGGACACTTGAACATCCTGGATACCGATTGCAAAAGATGTTCAGGTATTGTAATGCTTTCTGTTGTATAATAATATGACCATAAAAAAAATATTTGTGACGTATGGGTATTATATTGGTCTAATATAAACAGGGTGTAACAGTAATAAGTGTGGAGCTTTAGAGGGCGTAAATTGGATGCAATAAACAATGGCATGGCGAGTTCAGCAGCGTGGATAAGGTCAAAAAAATTTTATAATAGATAAACACAACAATTTAGTAGGTACTACACATAATAATTAGAATAAATATAAAAAAAAATAAATATCTGGGTCCCCTGCTTCCTCCTCAAAACCCCTTCGGAAACGAACGATTGGACACTCTGATGCCTTCGTTGCATTCGAGAGATTCTAGCCAATTGCACCTTATGATGAACAAGTAGACTATTCAAAGTATGTAAGAAAATTCTTATGGTTATTAGAAGGCGGCAGAACCTATTGCAAAGATCTAAATTACAGAGAGCATTTTGACTGTTTAGACTGCAACTCGCGCGTCTTCATCAAGAAAGAAGAGATGATTTGACACTTCAAGTGGCATAAGAAACGCGACGAGTCGTTGCAGTCCGCTGGACGACTGCAGTGATTGCTATGCGAATTGTTCCCACAACAAAAAACAATAAATAGATACCTGATTAATTTATAAGAATTTTATTAAGGCAAATTTCTACACCACCATTGAGAGATTGTAAAGACACGTTACCTTTTTTGCAGGTGGATGTAAGTAAGCTTACCAAAAATTCAACAAGTCTCAAAAAATTTCGCACAATACATTTATCGAAAACAGTTCTTGAAATCGCGAAAGATGTACGATTTGCGAATTTGCGTCGCACTAATAGTGATTATTATTATGAAGATAATTCAAAATTCTGTCCCGCGTGAAGCAAATTTGTTTGTAAACAACACCCAAAATAATAGGCAATGCAGTAGTTTTCCTTCGAAATCATCGATACAAATCCACACGCGGCTGAAAATTAGTTTAAAGCAAGGCTTGCACTTGCTGCAAATGATAATGAGTAATAGTAAGGATGGAGTAATTATTCCTTTACATGCCACACTGTTACATGAGAGGAATCAACGTTTCCTGCTATTTCGCGTGTAGTATTTTAGGGGTTGTCTTCTGTGAAGCTTGCTACTTATTTTAGAAACATCCTGTCCCTGTATCCCTTATCTTTCCCAATAATACTTTCTAAGCATGTCTGTTAAAAAATAAATGAATAAAAATAAATAAATTAAGAAAAAGTAATGTGTTAAATAAAATAACTCGAATAAAATAATGCGAAGTGGTCTGTATTTAGTTTTTAGTAATGTGTTAATTAAGGAGGATCTAACTTTGTTAAATAAGTACTTATAGCGAGATATATACTTTTGGGATTGTTAATGGACAAAGTGATAAGGGTTGAATGTGGTTTTAGCAATCATAACGTAATAGAGGTTGTTTTGAATAAGGGTGGAAGGTGTTGGACTTAATGTGGACGAGGATTTAGAGCATCGATATAGACGTTAACTAAGGAGAGGGTATTGGTTAAAAGTAAAGAAGTTGATTGGAGATATTTTGTGAGTTCGACTGGGAATGACAATCCAAGGGGTAATGTATGTTTTTATGTATATGTATAGGATATGTGTAGGGAAGTGAGGTGGTGGTGTGTTGAGTAACCTGAGAGTTGATAATGCGAAAATGGTGTGATGGAAAGAGAGAATGGGGACCCTGTTGAGACAATTTTTTCCTTGGGAGGTGAGATATGATCGAGAAAAGGGGTGAATGTCGAGTGGCAGTGACAAAGGAGATAAGAACGGTGAAAAGGGGCCAACCCCAGGGAATAGAGGTTTCCCACAGAGTATTAAAGGTGGTATGGAAGAGTGCTCGAGTTATGCATGTTTAATGAAAGTGTGAGATAGGGATCTTTCCCTAATGAGTGGAATGAAGTCGTTGTTCTGTTGAAGAGTTAGGAAAGACCACGAATTGATATTGCCTCGTAGTAACTTCCTTGTTTGCTATCGGTGATGGGAAAGGCATTAAAGAGGGTACTGATGAATAGGTTGAATGATAAATTAGAAGAATGAAGGAGTGACGGGCAGTATGGTTGTAGATGCAGCAGGAGTACGTTGGATGTTCGGGTGAAGGTGAACAAGTGGGTAATTCTTGACGGAAATAGGTTCATGGTCGTTTTGTTGACTTTATGAGTACGCTTGACTGGCTGAGGTGGGAATACTTGCAAAGAAAATTGATGAATGTAGATTGAATATGTGCAATGATTAATTTTAGTGACAGGCACGTGAGTATTATGGGAAGGCATGAAGAGATAGGAGTAATGTGGAAAGGTGATATTTTAAGAAGACAGGAAAGATGCAGAATTACATATCAGTCTTTGAAGGATGTGAGATGGGTGACGGGATTTGAATGGCTTGAGTGGACTTTAAGACTTATGTATTTGGTAATCGGGCAAAGCTCGATGAATAATTGTGAATAGTGCGGAAGGAGGGAGGATTGGGACCAAATACTATTGAGATGTGTGGAGCGTAATACATGTTGATAGGTGAAAAGTGGGATGTGAGCAAGAGAATATAAGGGTGTCTGCACGGATGGTCTTTAATGAAAGATAATGGAACAAAAGTAACGTGATAAAGCTTTAAAAAGTAAGAGGATAAACGGGTACGTAAATCATAGAAGAGGAAGAAGTTGATTGTAAAAAAGGATATGGTGAAATTGAGAACTCACAGAAAGATTGGAAGGAAGGCAAACAGAGAAGTTGTTAAAGAAGGTGATTAATGTAGCGATTCAAAGTGTGAATTCCGCTGAACCTAGCGGTTCTGTGGAAAAATCGCCAGGGTTTCGAAAATCACTTACATTTGTAATTGAATTGTTTAATTATTTTGACTGTCAATAATTTCATCGTTATAAATATTATTTTTTTGCCCAAGTCTTGAATTATATTAAACTCTGAGAAATAATTGCTGTCAGGTGCAGACAACGCACTGAAAGCAACAGGTTACAATGTTAATTATATCACATTCATTTGTTTTTGTTGTAATAATTAATAAATTACATCGTCAATATAAACAGGCAAACAGGACAATAAGTCGGATAATGCCTAGTTCCCTCCCATATACCTACTGTTTTTAATTAGGGTTAAAATTTTCGGTATGTCGAATTCCCTCCTAATTATAAGTACATCAATTGCCTCCCATCGGCTAAAACTAATAAAGTTTTTCTAGATGATTGCTTAACTTCCCATGCGTCAAAAATCTTAACTAGAATTGTACAGAGGAGGATGGAAAAAAGGGAGGAAGAACTATTAGGGGAAGATCAATTTGGGTTTAGAAGAAATAGAGGAACGCGGGAGGCCATTCTAGCTTTACGGGTAGCAATAGAGAAAACGATAGAAAAAGGAAAGAGTGCGTACATAGGATTTGTAGATTTAGAGAAAGCTTTTGACAATGTTAAATGGGACAAGATGTTAAATATACTT
>NW_020439162.1:262243-272966 GCF_000699045.2 Agrilus planipennis | reverse complement strand
AGTTGTTTAAATAATACAGCCTCACATCACATATTAATCTTAATATTATTCATATATTATAGACATCACAATAACAATAATAATTTTATCAGACTACCATTCTGCTGGTCAAAAACAAGACAAACTAAAACTAATAAAGTTTTTCTAGATGATTGCATCAAAAAGCTAGACGCACACGAATTTCCAAACATTGAATTTGTTAAGGTAGTGGGAAACCATTTTAAAATTAAATAAATAAACATTTCATAACAGATATATGTTTTCTTTCTGAAATTATTTTATCTTTAATTTACTGGAGTACTGAAGTGCACTATAAATATATATTTATTTTCGATAAATAAAATCGGTAAGTAGTCGTTAACTTAATTATTATCGGAACTGATATGAACGAGAGGGAACTCGGCTAGTACCCGGGAGGGAATTCGACTATCTATATTTTAATCAAAACTACCTGCGGGAGGGAATTCCGCATCACCGAATAAGTCTGTCACATAATTTTTTAAGGTAAATAAAAATTAACTATACGCATTTGACCCGTAAAAGTAGGCCTTCTTCGCGTTCAAACATCTAGTTCTACCATAAAACCACATCTAGTGGGCAGAAATTCTTCTGCACTGATTTTTGTTTAGATACTTAATTCTATAAATATTATTGTTTAAATTTCTTGCTACTAATTTTCTGCGCCTTTATAGAAACAGGAAATGAAAACTGTATAAACAAAACTATTTTATTAACTGTACATAACATTTTTGGTAATTTTTCTATTAGCACGTACGAGATTGCGCTTCCTGTGTGCAAATAAACACGATTTTTTGTCCTAAAAATATCTCATGACGTCGAAAGCTTGCAAAACTATCGACTTCGACGCGCTGCTTTAACTGGCGCCGCGACACCAAAGACGTCGTATCCAAATGCTTGCACTACCGGCCGAAGGTACGGCGTCGTCGCGTTGTTAGTATTAATTTGGTCCTCGCCTCTCATCTACATGAAATAACGAGGATAAAACGATAACGGCACGTGCGCATACCGTATCTACCCAGTAAAATATCACACAACAATTCTTGGGTAGAAATATATTATTGGCAGTGGTAATAATTCATCCGGTTCAATACCTGGACATTGATTCAAATTGGATTAACAGAAGATGCGGTGAACTGCGCTTTGTTCTTTACCTCCTACATACGTGCTGTCAGAAATCGGTAAGTCCACGAATGATCTGTTTTCTTACACTGTTCCACATAAGAATACAATAATAAAAAGTACAAATTTTCCGGAAAACATGGGAGCAAAAAACATTTTATTTATAACCACTGAGACAAAGTAGGTTTCGTGTTTTGGTACAAGTTTTTTTAAGATACATTCTAAGTGACTCACAAAATTGTGCTGTTTTTATTGTTTATCAGTCTGATAACCCAGGCCATCCCCGTATAAACAATCAGTGACTTACAATTAACCTTGAAAGAACCTTGTACCAAAAGGCGAAACGTTGGTGTTGGTAACTACAACAATGTGTTTTTTGTTTTTAGACCTGATGGGCTAATTAGAGACATTTTACATGTAGAAACAAGAGTTAAGACGGATAGAGGTAGATTTAGATTAGTTTATTGTTTGCAAATAGTTAGAGGTTTACTTAAACTGCTTTAGTTTTCGAGAAATGTGAAGATAGAAAGAAGGGTCGTCATCAACATCATCATCATGATCATCATTATGAACATCATCATCATCATTGTAATATCTTCAACCTGAAGATTGGTCGAACATACACCTTCACTTTTTTCTATCTTCACATTTCTCGAAAACTAGAGCAACACAAGTACATTTCTAACTATTTGCGAACAGTAAACTAATCTAAATCTACCTCTGTCCGTCTTAACTTCTGTTTCTATATGTAATATGTTTCTAATTAGCCTATCAGGTCTAAGAACAAAAAACACATTGTTGTAATTACCAACACACAACGTCGACGACGACTCATGTAAAAGAAAAACTGCTATTGTGATAAAATAGTTTAAGTAATGTTTAAACACGTAAATAAAAAATGAGAGTTTATTATAGATTACTAAAATTTAGACTCTGCTTAACCCACAGAAGTCGCATATTGAACAAAATTTGTCATGTCTAAACGTATTTGGAATTGGATGCAATTCCAAAGCAGACGTATACCGAGGTATTTAACAAATTAGAGGGTAGGTACATTCATGAACTTTTTGGATATTTTGAAATTTGTATAGACAGTTTAGTCTGGACTGTGGTGTAAATATTTCATGACAAGAGGGTTAAAACCTGAAGGTTCTAACACATTTTTTGTTGATCTTAAATATTGATATTAAAGAGATAAAAGCATCTTCCTCTCGATCAGTGGAATAAGTGAAAAAACATTTGAGTAGGCGCACAATGCGAGGGAGTCCAAAAAAATACTTTTCTAAAAATCTCATCACTTCTGTTTTTGGATCATCAACGTCCAAGTGTATAATATAACTTGTGTCTGAATCTAATGAGTATTGGAAGATTGCTACGTGTACACAGACAGATGGATGAATAGTCCGAAATTATAAAACTAGAAACATTCCTAGTGGGCTACAAAACTGTTAAAGAATGTATTTATTTAGTGTTGTAGCTAGGTATCTTATGAATATTGCTTTAAAATGCTTAAAAGAAAATTCAGGGGGATATAAAGATGTAAAATTCGATTTTTTTCAACCTTAAGTAGCTGTACATCATGTAGTGACATTTTAATTTGGAAAATGCGAAAAAGAAAGAAATTATTGTGAAATGAATATTTCTTCTGTTCTGCGTTGAATTTTTGTAATTTTTAATTGTTTTATAGTCTTTATACAGGGTTATTCACGTTATTCGATACGAAAGATTCATAATCTACAAGGTGTCCAAAAAATACAAAACGTATCAGTGTTTTTTTTAATGGAACACCCTATATATTTTTACGTTTTTGGATTCTATAATAAAAATAGCAGCGAGTTTCATTAAGGTTTATCTCACCTAAACCTTAAGAATTGTGAAAATGTAGTAACAATTTTAACTTTTAAATTCGCTTTTAAAACGAAATTTAAATTGAAGCCTACTAATTGATTAAGTTTTGTACGGCTATTGTGAAAAATTAACTAATCTATACAGGGTGTCCAAAAATTATTATGAAATAAATTTTAAATGACAATAACTTGTTTACTTTAAATAATTTAATCTTCTATCGAATACTATTATACCTTCCTATAGCTAACTGTTGATGTTCTCGTGAAATACTCACTTTTTCAGAACGCAAAGCGATTTTAACAAAAATGTAAATTTTAAAATTTACCACTTATGAATCCTTTATCTACCCCTACAACAAAAATTTTTAAAAATATAGGAACATAACCGTAATCTTCCATGTTAATTACTTACAAAAATAAAACATTTACCTATTTAAATAAGGTTTCGAATGTCTCACTGTTTTGCATGGTATCTTCTTCCTGCAAAATTTATTTTTACCTAAACTTGTCCCCTTTAATTTTAGTTTTGTTTTATATTGAATTATTAAAAGGACATAAATAAATCTTCTTCTTATTTTTTCGAGACACTTACTTTAAAGAGATATTTTAAATAGATAACTATGAACATTATGTTTCACTTTAAAGTGTTGCACAAACGGGATGTCGTTTTGACTAGCGTGGATGGGTTAGCCAAAAGAAATAGATTTTCAGGGACTCAAGAGAACAGTGTCATGTTTTTTGGCGTTGGATTTGAGCTTTTAGTATATTCTTCAAAACCATAACTAGTTAAGATATGCTTTTAGAATGATACTTGTATCACAGGTATACGAGATCTACTAAATGAATAACTTTGTTTATATTGTATTTATGAAGAATGGAAAAACTTTGGCGGTTGTTGTAGAACAAACAGAATAGCTCAAAACCCCAACGCCAAAACACGACACTGTAGTTGTCCGAAGCACTTTTCGGTAACAAAGTTACCTTCTTCAGGGACTGAAGTAAACTAAACCTAAATGAGAACTAATCCTAATTTATACTGATAGTTGTTAAGGTTCAGTGAACATGACCCGAAGCCAACAAGGTAGATGTTCAATGGACCTTAACATCATCATCATAAACGTAATTAAACTAAACTAAATAGCGGAGATCCAGGGATAGGACCGTTGTCATTGTTAAGAACAATTTGTTTATTTTTATAAATGTATAAACTTTCAAAACTGTCTAGTAAACGATTATTCCTAACTTCTTTAACTAACTTAAGGTTATTAATATTAATATTATGTCCATCAGTAAGAATATGTTGGGCAACACTAGATTTTTCTTCTCTACCAAACCTAGCATGAGCTAGATGTTCTTTAAATCTGGTTTTGATAGAACGTCTAGTTTGTCCAATATATTTTTTACTATCAATAATGTTACAATTGTAACCATTGTCTTTTGCAATTTTCTTAATTGTACAGAGTTCCTTATTATATCTATTTTCACTAAGAGGGAAGCTAATTAATCTGTGTACAAGGAAGTTAAAACTACGCATTTTATGTTGAACACAATGATTAGAATCGTTGGGTATATATCTAGAGGTATTAGTGGGTTTTCTGTAGATGTCGAATTCTAAAGAATTCCCATTTCTTATAACCAACGTATCTAAAAATGGTAATTTGCCATCTTTTTCCATTTCTACAGTAAATTTAACTGAAGGGAAACGTGAATTTAAAACATCAAGAAAGTCTTGAAGACTTCTGGAACTTAAATCGAAGATAGCGTATTTGTTGTTACTTTTACTATTTAAACTTTAAATATGAATCTACAAGTGCTCTAACATGACTCTTTCTGATTTTTTTATATTAGAAGATCAATTATCAAAGAGTTTCACTGTGATTCAGATAAAACAAATAGTCACCAATAATATGATTAGGTATTTTCCCACAACTTTTTATTTTCAAGGTGGATATGACTAACTTTTGCGTTATGTGCGAATAACATATTAGTTTAAGTATGGTACCTCTTACTCTGTTATCGTCTTCATGCGAAATTAGTGATTCAATATAGTTTTCTGTGGAAAAAAGAAGCTCTTTGTTTTCATAATTAAATTAATCTTTTTTGTTTGAAACTGTCCAGGAATCCCTCCCACTTGATAATCTGATATGTATTATTATTTCTGAAGGTATTTTATATTTTAGTAAAAATTCATGAATACCCCACAGACACGGATGAATCAAACCTCCCAGAAGATTAATTATTTGCCGTAACTTACAAAAACTAACACAAAAATGCAAATTTCTTTCATTAAAAAAATAATGTTTCAATTTTTTTTGTTCTGGATCACTCACCGTCTTTTATTCACAGATGCTTTTACTAAAATTTTCACCTTGAATTGATGAAAACTTATTAAACATTAGCATTAGTGATACTTAATCCCTGTAAATGTTATAGTTAAGGTTACAACAAAATGAAGTAAATTGGGTCATTCCAAATAAAAAATTACAAATTACTAACGTACTTCCGATCGAAACGGAAATGGAATCTATGGAACCATACTAACTTTAAAATTTATTTCGTGCTCTAAAAAATTCTAACGAACGGTTTCGAACAAGCACACTGAAAATTGATTTAAAAAAGAACTCAATCTGTACATTTAGGGACTATAAAATTTAAAATTCTCAGGGTACATTAAATCATGAACATAAGCAACGCCTGTTAGAAATCATAAAATGTAAAAACGCTATTGTTGTGTTTTGTTAAACCAAAACAGATATTTTGATATTAATTACCTCAAAGATAAATTGCTGCTGTATTTATTCATTTTTACATTTCCTAGTAGAGTTAAGCTAGTTAGTCACATTTACTAGACGGGGAAAGTCCCAAAGGATTATAAACGGAACAAAGTTGTAACCATACCTAAAAAGAGAGGCGCGGATAGGTGTGAGAAATTTAGAACAATTAGCTTAAGTTCTCATACGTCAAAAATCTTAACTAGAATTGTACAAAGGAGGATGGAAAAAAGGGCGGAAGAACTATTAGGGGAAGATCAATTTGGGTTTAGAAGAAATAGACGAACGCGGGAGGTCATTCTAGCTTTACGAGTAACAATAGAGAAAACGATAGAAAAAAGGGCGTAGATATGATTTGTAGATTTAGAAACAGCTTTTGATAACGTTAAATGGGACAAGATGTTAAATATACTTAAAAATGTTGGATAAGTTAGAAAGATAGAAGAGAAATACTTAATTTGTATAAAGAGCAACACAAATTACAAATCAAAACAAATAAACACAAACGCATCAGCATCATATCCTACTCTGAGTTAATCTTCGTATTTCCCCAAAATTAGAACAACCCACATCCTTAACTATTTGCGAACAGTAATCTAACCTAGGTCTACCTCTACCCCTCCTAACTCCTGTTTCTGCCTCTAATATGCTTCTGACTAAACCTTCATGCCTGAGAAGGTGTCCCACTAACCTATCTCGCCTATTTCTTATTGACTTCCATAGAGTCCTCTGTTCTCCTATTCTTTCTAATATCTCTTCATTTCTGACCTTCTGTATCCCCGGTATTCTCACAATTCGCCAGGAACACCACATTTCGAACGCCTCTAACCTTTTCTTTTCCGCCGTGTCCACTGTCCACGTTTCGCACCCGTATAGCGTCGCTCTCCAAACATACACCTGTAACAACCTTTTACGAATTTCTAAATTAACCGTTCGGGAACATAGAAATGACTTCTTTTTATTGAAGGCGATTCGACCCTGTGCTATCCTTTGCTTTATATCCCTACTACTTCTTCCGTCCTGACTTATTTGACTTCTTAGATACCTAAAATCAGTCTTTTTTCCATATTATTTAAAGCTATTTCTAACTCCTCCTTGCTAGATTCTAATACTGCTCTGTCATCTCCAAATCTAAGCATACTACTTAATATTTTGCCCTTGTATATCTGTCTCTACAGTTGTATTGTCTTTAATGATGTTGATCGCGTCTTCGATGTATAGATAAAAAAGCAGTGGTGACAGCGTACATTTTTATCTGACTCTCTTCTTAATATGTACTTCTCTAGGCCCAGCTCTACAACTGCCTGTTGCTCTTTATACAAATTGCGTATCTTTCTCCTTTCGCTGTAAATCATCCCTATATTTTTAAATATATTTATTATCTTGTTCCATTTAACATTGTCAAAAGCCTTTTCTAAATATACAAATCCTATATATGCACCCTTTCCTTTTTAAATTGTTTTTTCTGTTGTTAGCCGTAAAGATAGAATGACCTCCTGCGTTCCCCTGTTCAAATTGATTTTCTTCTAATAGTTTTTCCGCCTTCTTTTCCATCTTCCTCTGCATAATTCTAGTTCAGATTTTTAGCGCATGGGAAGTTAAGCTAATTGTTCCAAATGTCTCGCACCTATTCGTGCCCCTCTTTTTAGGTATGGTTGCTACCACGTTCCGTTTATAATCCTCTGGGACTTTCCCCGTCTCGTAAATGTGACCAACTAGCTTAAACAGACGATCTTTAACCTCTTGTCCTGCATGTATTAGAATTTCCCCCTGTATCCCATCTGTACATGGCGCTTTATTATTCTATAAGATTTTNTTCTCGTATGTGTATATATATATATATATATATATATATATATATATATATATATATAAAGCACAGCGTACGGGCGATCTGCTGACGATTTGTCGTAATTGCAATTTTCGAATTATCGGTTACTACTAACACGTTAGCTTCTGAAGACTCTTAAAATTAATTCTTTTGGACATATCCACCAGGGGTCACAGGTGGCGCGTGACGCTGTATCGCGTGACGTTACACTTTTCGATTTTATACCTTAGTAAATTTCCGTCCTACCGTTGATAAAAAAGTTCACTTTAAAAATTAGCAGTGAAACAAAATAGAAGCTTTATATTAAAATCCAAACAAAAACGACAAAGTTAAAACTGCTAAAAATTATGCCTTCTTAAAAGTTTTTTATTTTCCATATGATTTATAATGTTTTGCGGCTATTTTGTTTCACTACTAATTTTTAATAAATTCATCAAATAAAATTTTGTAGATGTATCTCGTGCAATTAGTTATTTATTATTTTTTGTGCAAAGCTAACGTAACTCCTGAACCTCTTTAAAGTTTTAGATCGCTTATAAAAAGATGGATAGTTATTTGAGAAATAATTCTGATTAAATTTTATCTACTTAGAGTCTTTGAAACCTACCCATTTCTGATTAACTATAGAAGTAATTATCGATAATATGTGTAATAAATACATAATTTTCAGATACGATAAGCTTTCAATTTCTTTTGCATGAAATCCATTAATTTACTCACCTTGCCACTAAGGAAAGTAAAATATGTACTTGTACGTGTACTTGAACTTCATATCGTTCTTGTAGGTTGGTATATAGTCGATTGTTAAGTTTGATTGGTATTTTTTTCCTGCACTGATTGATATACACACATACATATGTAGGAACATACTTAATCATTGACTTGTCTGTAATTCGTTACGGTACAGTAATGAATTTCATTAACTGCCACCAATCGGTTAGCTCTTGGCCTTATTTTCTACAAGTTTTTGCGCTCTTCGCTGATTGAAGGAGTTAAGGGAACGTTAACTTTGTCAAAATAGTTACGAAAGACCTTCTTCTATTCTTTAGGTGACCGTTTATACATTAACCGAGACCTTCAAATGTCTCTTTGAAAAATAAACAGTGTGCTACTCCAATGTCTATTTTGTTGAGATGTGATGAAGATGAAACTACAAACTTGCACCTCTGACCTCATTAGCAGTTGCAAAAGTGCGTATTTAAGACTGCCATGATTGGATCGAAGGATCTTTTTAATCAATAGTACTTGTTTTGCATATAAAATTACTACTAGGAGAAATAATTAATGAACATATTTTTAACTGTTCAGAAGTTATTGAAAAAGAAAAATAGTTAGTTGCGGTTTACTCTTTTGTTTTTTTCAGAATTATTGATAACTAGTGACCCGCCCCAGCTTCGCAAGGGTGCAATGCTGATACTAAATATATTTTTGTTTTGTTTAGATTATTATCGAAAAGGAGAAATCTTCAAAAGATACCCCCTGAACATACTAAATATACGACAGAATGTCTTTAAATATACAACATTCAGTTTTTTTGTCATTAGACAGTACAAACCGGCCTCCCGGCCGGTACCGCCGCAACCGCTATGTCCCTGCATTTTAAGTCTGTAATTCTTCGAAAATATACAATTAAATTACTTGCTGTAAAGGGTAATATTGATCTATATTAAATGCACAATGTATTTAAAAGTACTTAATTGGATAAGGATTAATGCTGTATTGCTTAAAATTTCTTCGTAAATAAGCCATTATTTCTCGTAAAAAGTAAAGGATAAAAAATGGTTATTGTGGGTTATCCTGAAGAGATAGACATATACCATGCGGACTTTTTTGTAGACCCTTTTAAGATCTACAATATTGTAGTACATTATTTTGATCTATCTCGTAAGATTCAGCCAGCGTTTGCAATGTAAGCGCAAAAAGTGTGTTTATTTACGACATCCCATTAGAAACCTCTAAAATTATCAGTGTTTCTCTACTATATTATGCATGTATTATACATATAAACCTTCCTCTTGAATCACTCTATCTTTTAAAAGAAAAATTGATCAAAATCCGTTGCGTAGTTTTAAAGATTTAGGCGTACATAGGGACAGACAGCGGGAAAGCGACTTTGTTTTATAGTATGTAGTGACTAGCTTTTCCTCGCGGCTTCGCTCGCCGAAATTAATGTTGTTTCTCCATAAAATCTTTTAACTCCCAATTCACCCTTACAACGTTTTAATTTTATGTAATGTCGAAATCTTCGATTTCAAATACAAACGTAGCAACAACATTTCATCCTTAAGGGTTGATTTTTAAAAATTGCCAAACATGTACTTGATTAATTTCAACAATGAGCAACCTTCGAATAAATCCGAGTACAAATAAAATATACCCCATGGAAACATTGCAACCTCTTTTCATTTAATTAATAATATCAAACAGCATATATATCAAGTTTCAAGTAAATTCAACCACAAATCAAGTGTGTCCCAAACAAAAATTGCAACACCTTTTTACCCCCACCCCTTTGGAGGTTGAATTTTTTTAAAATGTCGAGATAGATCTTTCAGAAATTAAATAAGAGACCATTAGGACCAGGTTTCAAGTAAATCTGACCACAAATAATATACGTTCCATTTAAACATTGCATTGTGGCGGTATCCACCACATATTTTAAAAGTTTTTCTTTATGTGTACATATTGTAAATACCTTTCTAAAATATTTCTTTTCTATTTTCGATTAGGGTCTATAAAAATTCCTTCCTTTTGTAAATAATCTATTGTATCTTGCTTATCTATTTAAATAACTCTATTACTGTACTTTCCTATAATCCCTGTAACATTTCATCTTTTGTGTACTAACCGCATGACGTCTGTACCTTTCATTCCTTCCTAATTACATTTTTACAATCGGTTTCTTCGGTGGTTGACCGGCCATCAATTTCTTGGTATTTCTAATCTTAAAGTTTCCATATTTTAATGCTTCCCTACTCGTATCTACTACCCTCTCTATTCCTTCCTTGTAGAACAGTTTTTCATTTTTCATAAAATACCAAATCAGTTCGTCTTACGCCTTCAGCAGAACAAGTCTCTTCTCTTCTCCTTTCGTTACGCCAGTTGTTGTTAAGTTGTAAATATATGTTGTTGTT
>NW_020439162.1:253956-261459 GCF_000699045.2 Agrilus planipennis | reverse complement strand
CTTATCTATTTAAATAACTCTATTACTGTACTTTCCTATAATCCCTGTAACATTTCATCTTTTGTGTACTAACCGCATGACGTCTGTACCTTTCATTCCTTCCTAATTACATTTTTACAATCGGTTTCTTCGGTGGTTGACCGGCCATCAATTTCTTGGTATTTCTAATCTTAAAGTTTCCATATTTTAATGCTTCCCTACTCGTATCTACTACCCTCTCTATTCCTTCCTTGTAGAACAGTTTTTCATTTTTCATAAAATACCAAATCAGTTCGTCTTACGCCTTCAGCAGAACAAGTCTCTTCTCTTCTCCTTTCGTTACGCCAGTTGTTGTTAAGTTGTAAATATATGTTGTTGTTATCTAGTTTTAATTCTTTGTTTTCTAAGTCCTCCTTAAAACCTTCTCTAAACAAAGAGACTCAAACAAACTTACCAAAGCATCTCCTCTTCACCACTCTCCCCCCCCAACAGAGATTGGATTTTTGTTATACCACTTTTAACAAATGAACGGCTAGACTAATGATTTGACTGATAAGTTTTTCGTTGCGTTTTGCGTTTTGTTATTCCATGTCAGTTGCGTTTTCTTATACCACGTTTTATGTCAAGTTCCACGGGATAAAAAAGTTTCCAATGTCCGTTTCCTGGTTCTAAGGTACCTCCCCACCAATTTTCAGCCAAATCGGTTCAGCCGTTCTTGAGTTATAAATAGTGTGACTAACATGACTTCCTTTTATATATGTACTAGCTTTTCCCCTCGGCTTCGCTCGCAGAAACTAATATTGTTTCTCCATAAAACCTTTTAACTCCCAATTCACCCTTACAACGTTTTATTTTATGTAATGTCGCCATATTAAATTTCAAATACAAACGTAGCAACAACATTTCATCCTTAAGGGTTGATTTTTAAAAATTGCCAAACATGTATTTGATTAATTTCAACAATGAGCAACCTTCGAATAAATCCGAGTACAAATAAAATATACCCCATGGAAACATTGCAACCTCTTTTCATTTAATTAATAATATCAAACAGCATATATATCAAGTTTCAAGTAAATTCAACCACAAATCAAGTGTGTCCCAAACAAAAATTGCAACACCTTTTTACCCCCACCCCTTTGGAGGTTGAATTTTTTTAAAATGTCGAGATAGATCTTTCAGAAATTAAATAAGAGACCATTAGGACCAGGTTTCAAGTAAATCTGACCACAAATAATATATGTTCCATTTAAACATTGCATCTCCTCTTCACTAATCCCCCCCCCCCAACAGAGTATACCACTTTTAACAAATGAACCGCTAGACTAATGATTTGACTGATAAGTTTTTCGTTTTGCTGGCAGTTGCGTTTTGTCATTCCATGTCAGTTGCGTTTTCTTATACCACGTTTTACGTCAAGTTCCACGGGAACGGGATAAAAAAAGTATCCTGTCCGCTTCCTGGTTCTAAGATACTTCCCCCACCAATTTTTAGCCAAATCGGTTCAGCCGTTCTTGAGTTATAAATAGTGTAACTAATACGGCTTTCTTTTGTATATATAGATTTATTTGAACACTTGTTTTTGTAGTTTTTGTAATTTTTTGTGTGCTTTCGAATTATTCAGTTTTCATTTTTACTTCCAGTCGGTTTTGAGAAACACATCCCATTTTTCTTTTATAGATGCTTTACTGGATTTCTGAAAATTTTGATGTCACATTTTCCAGATGTACCTCAGATAATAATTAATAAGAAAATAAATAAAACGTAAAGTGAATTGTAAGCTGTTCACAGTACAGGCAAACATAAGCGAAGGGCATTTCTATTATCAATAAACCATAACACCTCAGTTTTCTCATATTCATTGGTTGTAAATGGGGATATCTCTCATTAAAAGCTTAGCACGTTGTACCGGCAATGTTCTGTAACTTCTTATGAATATAAAGTAGGTTTCAAATATCTGGATTTACATTCGATTTGTATGAGATAATCACTAAACTTCCTACATTACTTTCTTAAAAGCGAATGCTAGATTCAATTCCTGATAATTATTATTGTTTTACAAAACTAACTCTGGAAGAAAATGTACCTACGAAATTTGTTATGATTAGGTACTAAAAATTGTAAATCAAAACAGAAACCATTAAATAAATCGATCTAAAATAAAATACAGTCGAACTTTTGTAACTCAAATACTTTTTGTTCCCTTCACTTATATTTGTATTACATTTATTCTAAACACTTTTAACGCAATTTTCTCCATTCGGCTAATGCTAGAATCTGATGATTTTACATTATGAATTGTATATTTAATCCGAATTTTTATTAACATTTTTTGGAAAAATCTGCCGCAACGATAAATAATCGATGGCTGGCTTATATTTGTTATGTCTGTGCATTTAAAGTAACAATAAGTAACAATGTCGAATTGCTACGTGCCATTTCTTACTTTGAGAAAAAGTACCTACCATAATTGCAGCTAATGGTGTTGACTCATCAGACGATAATGTACATAAACATAATGAACTGAAATAAGTTTTATATGTCTCAATTTTGAAAGGTCACTGATTGATTTCAGTTTCTCAGAGCTTTTATCGTTAACTATTAGCTTATCAACACTAATATACGTGAATGCGATCACCCTGTATAATAGTGAAGCCGCAAAAATCATTGAAGCTTAATGAAGACCATTATCAAAATTTATGGGTCTATGAGGCTGATATTTGTTCTAAGTATGAGGAACGTACTGTTGTTTCTGTAAAACTTTTAGAAATTTACCACCATTACCATTCTTAAGTCGCCTTCAGGGAATCACTCTGTATAATAGGGATGGTATGAAAGTTATCGAAGCCTGATGAAGACCATTATCAAAATTTATGGGTCTATGAGGCTTATATTTGTTCTAAGTATGGGAAATCTACTGTTGTTTCTGTAAAACTTTTAGAAATTTACCACCAGTACCATTCTTAAGTAGCCTTCAACGAATCACCCTATACAGTTGGGATGCCATGAAAGTCATTGAAGCCTGATGAAGATCATTATCAAAATTTATGGGTCTATAAGGCTGATATTTTTTCTAAGTATTAGGAAGTCAGATAAGTCAGGACGGAAGGAATAGTAGGGATATAAAGCAGAGGATAGTGCAGGGTCGTGTCGCCTTTAATACATAGAAGTCACTTCTATGCTCGCGAACGGTTGATTTAGAAATTCGAAAAAGGTTGTTAAAGGTGTATGCTTGGAGCGCGGCGTTGTACGGGTGTGAAACATTGACAGTGGGCGCGGCGGAAAATAAAAGGTTACAAGTGTTCGAAATGTGGTGTTATAGGCGGATGATGAGGATACCGTGGATAGAGAAGGTTAGAAATGAAGAGGTATAAGAAAGGATAGGAGAACTGAGGACTCTATGGAAGTCAATAAAAAAATAGGCGAGATAGGTTGGTAGGACACCTTTTCTCAGGCATGAAAGTCTAGTCAGATTCACATTAGAGGCAGAAACAGGAGTTAGGAAGGGTAGATGTAGACCTAGATTAGATTATTGTTTGCAAATAGTTAAGGATGTGGGTTGTTCTAGTTTTAGGGAAATGCGAAAATTAGCTCAGGATAGGAAAGAGTGGAGGTGCATGTCCAACCAGTCTTAGGACTGACGACCTTATGATGATGATGATGACCATTCTTAAGTCGCCTTCAACGGATCACCCTTCTATAATAGGGATGCCATGAAAGTTATTGAAGCCTGATAAAGATCATTATCAAAATTTATGGGTCTATGAGACTGATATTTGTTCTAAATATGAGGACTATACTGTTGTTTCTGTTAAACTTTTAGAAATTTACCACCATTACCATTCTTAAGTCGCCTTCAGCGAATGTATAAAAGGAAGTCATGTCATGTATAATAGGGATACCGTCAAAGTCATTGAAGTCTAATGAATACCACTATGAAATTTTATGGGACTGTGAGGCAGGTATATATGTCCTATGTTTCTGTAAAATTTTTTGAAATTTATCACCACTACAATTCTCAAGACGCCTTCAATGAATCACCCTGTATAATAAGGATTGAGGCCTGATAAACACCATTATCAAAATATATGAGATTGGGAGGCTGATATTGGTCCTAAGTTATTTAATGCTATTATTATGAACGCTCCCTTTTTTAACCATTTCGCTTGATTTCGCATTAGGCATGTAGGTACAATTTTAAATTAAAGCACCTTGTATAAGTAAGCCATAAAGCTGTCACCGGACCATGAAAAATAAAATTCATATTTGTAACGCATCAGCCGTTTGCAGGTAACGCATATTAGATTTTTCCAGTATGTGGAAATTTCCTTTGGCTGCCACTCAACTCTTTAAAATTCGCGATTTCGTTCAAACAAACGCGAACAAAAGGATTCGTGACACTGACCTTACTTTGCAGTGTAGTTACAACATTTAAATGTTTATGGTTTTTTTCTCAATGTACAGTACACATGTCTCATAAAATTACTCATGTTTTAACGACCATCGTTAAATTATTGGAAACAATAAACACACTGTTTGAAAACCAATAACGTTTACTGTATTCAACGAAATATTTGACGAAAAAACTGGTTAATATTCTTTATAAGTTCTGGATAAAAATTAAACAATCGTAAATCAAGGAATTTTAAACGGTTTCCTCTTGTAATAAATTTTAAACTATTGCAGATACTTACTCATCATTGTCATCATTTTATTCAGTATTAAGTATATTAAATTTATTACGTTAATAGCTACTTGTTTGTAATGGTATATGTGCCCTAAGGATACCTTGGCCTTCAAAAGATAGCTTTTATGTATCTAGCAAGAAATATAACAATTATTTATGAAATTTAGAAGGTGTAGAGTTTTATTCTAAATTGGCAAATGATGTTTTAACTTCCAGCAAGTTCCATCACATGTCCCCTTTGTCAGGGAGCTGATGTGCAATAAGAAATGGGATCTACAGTTTTTTTAGTTTTGTGTTCATCTAATAAGTGATTTTTTTTAATCGTTTTTTAAGAATTTTGGATTATAGGCATTTATTAGCACACCACGATATCTTGAAGTTTTCAGTTTTATACAGCTGGCATATATCAATTCGGTATTGTTTTGCTGGCTGTTTTTATCGTAATTCATAAAATTTCGTAGTTCCTTGTTGAAGGTAGGATAATGGGTGATTTGGCAGGCGCTGGTATCAATTTGGAACTTCAGAACTTCATGGACCATGACAATGAACCCGGAAAACAATATTAGTCCAATATTTTAGATTATCTGTTTTCAAGAAGGAGTTTAGAATTTTTTGGGCTCTCTTCAGTTAAAGAATTAGAAAGCATTCATGGATTGTCTCTTTGTCCTCTTTTTAAGCTCCAAATACCTCCAATGGCCAATGTGAGCAACTTTCATTCATCATTTTATATACAGTGTAAACTCTTTATAACGTCACTCGATTTAACGACAAACTCCTTTAAACGTCGAAGTTGCTTGACTTTGGTTGGTTTACATTGTTTTCTATACAATATTACACTCTATATAGCGTCACGCTCACTCTATTTAACGACAACAATGCGGCANTGAATTTTTTTAAAATGTCGAGATAGGTCTTCCAGAAATTAAATAAGAGACTATTAAGACCAGGTTTCAAGTAAATCTGACCACAAATAATATACGTTCCATTTAAACATTGCATTGTGGCGGTATCCACCACATATTTTAAAAGTTTTTCTTTATGTGTACATATTGTAAATACCTTTCTAAAATATTTCTTTTCTATTTTCGATTAGGGTCTATAAAAATTCCTTCCTTTTGTAAATAATCTATTATATCTTTCATATCTATTTAAATAACTCTATTACTGTACTTTCCTATAATCCCTGTAACATTTCATATTTCGTGTACTAACCGCATGACGTCTGTACCTTTCATTTCTTCCTAATTACATTTTTACAATCGGTTTCTTCGGTGGTTGACCGGCCATCAATTTCTTGGTATTTCTTATCTTAAAATTTCCATATTTTAATACTTCCCTACTCGTATCTACTACCCTCTCTATTCCTTCCTTGTAGAACAGTTTTTCATTTTTCATAAAATACCAAATCAGTTCGTCTTACGCCTTCAGCAGAACAAGTCTCTTCTCTTCTCCTTTCGTTACGCCAGTTGTTGTTAAGTTGTAAATATATGTTGTTGTTATCTAGTTTTAATTCTTTGTTTTCTAAGTCCTCCTTAAAACCTTCTCTAAACAAAGAGACTCAAACAAACTTACCAAAGCATCTCCTCTTCACCACTCTCCCCCCCCAACAGAGATTGGATTTTTGTTATACCACTTTTAACAAATGAACGGCTAGACTAATGATTTGACTGATAAGTTTTTCGTTGCGTTTTGCGTTTTGTTATTCCATGTCAGTTGCGTTTTCTTATACCACGTTTTATGTCAAGTTCCACGGGATAAAAAAGTTTCCAATGTCCGTTTCCTGGTTCTAAGGTACCTCCCCACCAATTTTCAGCCAAATCGGTTCAGCCGTTCTTGAGTTATAAATAGTGTGACTAACATGACTTCCTTTTATATATGTACTAGCTTTTCCCCTCGGCTTCGCTCGCAGAAACTAATATTGTTTCTCCATAAAACCTTTTAACTCCCAATTCACCCTTACAACGTTTTATTTTATGTAATGTCGCCATATTAAATTTCAAATACAAACGTAGCAACAACATTTCATCCTTAAGGGTTGATTTTTAAAAATTGCCAAACATGTATTTGATTAATTTCAACAATGAGCAACCTTCGAGTAAATCCGAGTACAAATAAAATATACCCCATGGAAACATTGCAACCTCTTTTCATTTAATTAATAATATCAAACAGCATATATATCAAGTTTCAAGTAAATTCAACCACAAATCAAGTGTGTCCCAAACAAAAATTGCAACACCTTTTTACCCCCACCCCTTTGGAGGTTGAATTTTTTTAAAATGTCGAGATAGATCTTTCAGAAATTAAATAAGAGACCATTAGGACCAGGTTTCAAGTAAATCTGACCACAAATAATATACGTTCCATTTAAACATTGCATTGTGGCGGTATCCACCACATATTTTAAAAGTTTTTCTTTATGTGTACATATTGTAAATACCTTTCTAAAATATTTCTTTTCTATTTTCGATTAGGGTCTATAAAAATTCCTTCCTTTTGTAAATAATCTATTGTATCTTGCTTATCTATTTAAATAACTCTATTACTGTACTTTCCTATAATCCCTGTAACATTTCATCTTTTGTGTACTAACCGCATGACGTCTGTACCTTTCATTCCTTCCTAATTACATTTTTACAATCGGTTTCTTCGGTGGTTGACCGGCCATCAATTTCTTGGTATTTCTAATCTTAAAGTTTCCATATTTTAATGCTTCCCTACTCGTATCTACTACCCTCTCTATTCCTTCCTTGTAGAACAGTTTTTCATTTTTCATAAAATACCAAATCAGTTCGTCTTACGCCTTCAGCAGAACAAGTCTCTTCTCTTCTCCTTTC
>NW_020439162.1:250207-251858 GCF_000699045.2 Agrilus planipennis | reverse complement strand
TATTAAAAAAATACTTTTTATATAATCAAATTGATCCAGCAGTATCTCAAGATATGAGTAAGATACGTAACAAAATACAATTAAAATATTGGAGCAGCAAAAAACATCAGACGAAGATAACAGGCTATACGCAATGTATGAATAATAATGTTCGTGTGCAAAATGTGTACTATATTGGTAAATGTATATTATTATAGAATAGTAAAATAATATCTTTTATTTCTCTCCATTTAACGACTACTCTTTATAACGCCTAAAAATGCTCAGTCCCTTAAGTGTCGTTTGATTGATGATACTAGCAAAACTATTAACGACAAAAAAGTATTTTGCATTTTACAAATAGAAAATTCGTTTGGAAAATTATTTTAAATAAAATACAGAATGCTTTTCTCAAAAAAATATTTAAATGCAAGGTAAAAAAGGTATTTCTTGTTTTGTATTTGTATTTTAAATACAAGTATTTCAAATAGATTACATCTCTGGATACAGGTATGTATTGTGGTAAACTCTGCATGGCATTTTTAATCGTATCTACAAACGAAACAGCTCATTGTCAAGAAGGCGTTATTTAAATAAAGACAGCATAATGGATAAAGTTCGAAAATAGTAATTAATACGTATCTACTGTCGAAGTTACTAAATTAATGGAATTATTGCACTGATCTGATTAACACAAGATACAAATTTTGCAATAATATTCATGAACATTAACACAAATTTGTTGCTGTTTTAAGAGGATGTAATAAAGTAATTAACAAACTTTTGCAAAGTTGTGTTCACACTATTTCCTCTGCATATATCTGGATGATATTTCGAAATCGTAGTTGGCATGATGCTTGCAATGTTTCGTTTTTATCATTAATTTGTAAATATTTTGAATACTTAGAGACTTAGAGTGTACAAACTGCAAATCGGTGAGAGGTATGGTGCACAATTAGTAACAACATCAAACTGGCCTTGCACGTTTCTAAACCACTTTCATTTTTTGGGAATTTCAGATGATTTTAGAGACTAATGGTTTTTTTTTTTTAAACGAAATACTTCATCATCATCAATTATTTTCAATTAAAAGCAGTCAGAAGAGGTGAAATGTTTACTATTAATCATGTAATTTTACCGACGTTTCGTCTTCCGATCAAAAATTTTTTCAAGATAGATTACTTAGTTAATAAATTATTTTAGGAGATACTGGATTTTTCCTTTTTCTTGTACAATCACTCGAGAACAAATGTTGAAAATAGCTTTGATCGGCGAAACGTCAGTGGAATTACATAATTAAGAGAGAATATTTCATCCCTTTCTGACTGCTTTTAATTAAAAATATCGTAATATACATATAACTGGGGAAGATAGTACAAAAGACCAAATACTTAAATACAACAGTGACTATTTCTAAAATCAAAAGATACGTTATTCGGATAATGCGAGTTAGTCCTAGCACAATAAGTGTTTCTGACCAATTCATTCTTATATGCTGACGATTTTGAATGAATAGAAATGCAATTCTGTCAGTTTTCGTTTAAACTACACCTTATTCTTAATGCTTATGATTTATATCAGACTTTTCTGAAGGATATTGATTTTGGAGACAATAAACTTAGGAGAGATTTTTTTGTCCTTTTTTAGAGGAAAAAGTTAAAAGATAATAAAT
>NW_020439162.1:245829-249696 GCF_000699045.2 Agrilus planipennis | reverse complement strand
GGAACAAACTTGAACGAGCAGAGCTCTCGATGGGCGGTCTTAGGAGATCGGCTAGAACTGTACAGTACTAGACGAAAATGTTTAGCAATTTCTTAAAACAAAAATGTATATAAATTAACAATAGAAAACAAAGCAAAAGTTTTATAGGTGTGTAGAACGTTAAGTTAATTCACTTGTTATTATTTTTGGCTAAATATGCTTTTAAATAAAGCATATTCTTAAATTTTAACGAGGCAGTTTAAATAACTTTGCAAATGGTACTATACACTTTTGTCTAGCTCTCGCTCGATGATCGGTGAAGGAATGAGCTCCGCAGACAAATATGATTGAATTTGAAATTATGCTACGGCGCATCCTAATAAAAGGAAGGGGCATATCTCTGATTTCTTGAAACGAACAGTATCAGTTTCGTCACTTGTTAACGAAATCTTAAAGTTTTTGTTTATATTTATTTATAACGTAAAAAATACTTTGGTTAATGCCTTAAATAGGTACTTATATTTAAGTAAATAGGCCGGCCACAGTTCTGTCCTGTAAAATACCATATATCTGAGTAACTTCGGTGATTGTTGTGATTAATGATTCGATTTCGAATCAGGGAAACATAAACTAACCGTAACTTTTAAGGGGTCCATATTTTGTTTTATTCTTTTTAATATTGTGCATCTCTTAAACGTTGGGCTACGGATAGTCTAAGTTGCCTTAATTTGAAAAAAAATTTTTTTGGGTATTTCATTCCCACCAGCGAGTAATGCTGGAGGGCGGGGTAATTCCTCCGGGTTACGCCGGAAGGAAAGGCGGAAGGACCTCTTCAGCCTCCTTTCAGGAATTGTGGAAATGGGTAGGTGGTGGTTTGGGGTGAGAAAGATAAGACGGTCGACATGAAGACAGAAGAGAATGAAAGATTATATGTGGAATATTACTGCCCCAGCATTTGTCCAAGTGATCCAAGAAAACCACAGAAACAGTTGGACTAAGGCAGACAGGACCCGGAATCAAACCGGCGTCCTCCCGAATGCTAAGCAATGGTCTAAGCTATGCTGCTCGATCTTTATTTGAAACAGTTGCCACGCTAATAAATAACGCTGTGTTAGAAGGGGAGGTTAAAGATACAAGAACCTGTGCAAATTTCTATGTTATTCCAACTGGAGTTATCAATTTTTGAAAAACTGTGCAAATTAACTGATATTTTTGCAGTTTATGACAGAGTCTATTACTACGAGTTCAACCGGGACTCATTTTGTTCGTATTTGTAGTGTGTACATTTTTACTCCACTGTCTTTCTAATTTTTATATGAATCGTTTTTCGCGATTTTTCGCAATTTGTTTTGCAAGCTCTGTCACATAGATATTCATTTTACAATTTTTGAATCACCTTCTTCTAGGCATCGCAATCTAGGTGAGGGTTATTTCTTTCGTTTAGGTTGCACTTTCTATCAGATCCGGGCTCCAGTGGGCTGTGCTAATAAGGACTTTTTATTCATGCTGAAAAGTATTGGACTGACCGTACGTCAAAACAAAAATATAAATCATTGTTCTTTACTTAATACTAAAAGTGTTGACATCTTCATAGTACTTTATAAGAGTTGTATTACCTGTATAGGGGTTTTCCTACGGTTTTTCAAATTAAATTTTAAAAGAAACACATATTTTAGGAAAAATACTTTTTTGTCATGTTACCGCGGAAAGGTCGTTTTGCGTGCTATGAAATAGGGAAGATATGACCTTTTTTCAGTCGTTTTTCAATCGGGGTGCAATGAAATTAGTCATTGAGCGCATGCGCTGAGGTTTATTGGGATGCGCGGAAATTAGTTAGGTTAGGTTAGGTTAGTCAGGAAGAAACAGGGTTACCTCAGACTGTATGCAATTCACATGCAATCTGAAAAAACACTGTTTCTTCCCTCTTCTTCCTTCTACCTATAATTGAAATTTAATAATCAGTAATGTGGCTTTCAACGCTTGAAGATCACGTCTTCAGGATGTCCGCCATTTTGTTGCAGGCACTTATGAAATCTGTCCATATGCCGTGGGCTAAATTGTCTAATTTGTTTTAATTAATTAAGTATATTTTGATTGATCTCAAAGTTAATTTTCAGTATTCCTTAGATAATTCACCTATGAATGACATTAAAAAAAATATATATAAAAAATACCTGATTTATTTTTATTTTTGATAAGTTTGCCGAATTGTTCCATAATGACTTTTGCAATGCTGGAAGTGGCTCCATCATGCTGAAAACTAACCGTAAACTGTGTGATAGGTGAACACAAGCGACAATTCTGTTTGTTCAAATAGGTATTCATCTATATGTAGAAGTACTTCTTAAATCGTTAAAATGTTAGTTAGATCTTTCTAAAATGTGAGTTATAAGGAAAAACTCTATTATGTGTTTTGATAATAATCAGTCACGATAGTGATCCTACTAGGGTTTCGTTGCTTTTTTTTAAAGTACGTTACGTATTGTAAAAAATTGCAATAATTATTTGATTAGTGTAATCGTTATTTTGTTTTATCGCATAGTTACAAAAACATTTTAGTATAGGTAACCTGCAATTATTGTTTAACAACTTTCCTGACAAGGTTTAGGTATCATTTTGATAGTGTGAAACAACAGTAGGCACCTATTGAAATAATATTTTATTGTTCATGGAAAGTAACTTTTAAATATTAAAATGATGTATGAAATAGCTAGTTATTGTTTTAAAAGTGTAGTGGTACACGTAAGTATTCATAAAAAAAAGTCATACTTAAGTAAAGTAATAAATTCCGTCCGTGGCAACAGTGATTTATGAAATTTTTGAAAAGGCAGGTTATAAATGTGCATTTTTGCAATTTTTCGGATGTTGATTGGCAATTTAACACAAGTTCTTGGTTAGTTTTCTGATAAAACTGTCGGATATGTATCGTGATTTTGAATTGTTTAGTTCGTTTATTATGACTCAGCCTGTATTGACCAACTGCTTAATATGAAGTTTGTATATAATGACTCCGTTTAAAATGACATATCGTTTGTTATGTACTGATTCTCAAGAAATCATATCCGGCTATAGTGACCCAAATGATTAATAATAATATTTTCGCTCATTCTTTTGACCGTTCTTATGTATATTAATATTACAATTCATCGTTCTTTTTCTTTTTCTGTTAATAATTAAACAACTAACCAAAATAAAAAGTTGTTTATTTTCTAAGACTATGCTTTGTATGGCGCCCGCTTAGTATGACGTGTTTGTCATTTCCCATTGATGTCATTATAAGCGGATTCTACTGTACACTGTTTAATGACGCATGCTGATGAAAACTAAACTGTTCAAAATAGCGATCAACGTCTATAGTTTGAACAGATAAAAAAAACTTTCGGGTGTTTCATTTCTACCAGCTACCAGTGGTCCGCACCTCATGGTGACTTCATTTTTGTAAACAGATATTGGTGGTTGCAGAAAGGGACTATTTATGGGTTTACTGCCTGATAGTGTCCGACCGAAAGTTCGGTTTCGGTTTCGGTCGAGTTTCGGCAAAAAAAACGAGTTTCGGTTTAGTTTCGGTTTTGGCGGCAAACCTGCCGAAACTACTACCGAAACCGAAACTGCGTTTATTACTTAAATATTAAGTTCCTATACCTATTGTGATATTAGGTAACAATAACAAAAGTAATTTTATGTTTAATATTATATAAAAAAAAGCATGAATAATCTTCAAAAGAAAAATGAGTCTAGTCTACTATACTTACTCAAATAAACATCTCACCTATTTTAAGTATTTTTAAGGCGCAATTAAAGTATTTCCTTAAATGAGGGGTTGTTATGTTGATTTTGATTTGATTATCAATAAGTGAAAATGTCAAAGACTGCAGAGCTATGTGATTT